>NC_089323.1:6150842-6350842 GCF_036669915.1 Pocillopora verrucosa
CGACCTTTTCCGGGACTTTTCTCTAGTTTTTTTTCTTTAATTGAAAGTGAAATTTTTGAACAGGCAAGTCGAGAAATAGCAACAGAAGAACCAACAAACGTTTTTAAAATATGCCAGGCGCCATAACTGACGTTATTATAACGTGAGCAGAGAAGAAAATCCTCAAAGAGAAAACGAAAAGAACAGTCCGAGTTTCGAAGGTTTCCAAACTCAATTAGATTGTAAGCTTACGTACGGTAATAAAAATCAAAAACAGCTACCACTCGTGTAGTATATTTGTGAAAAGACTTGCTTGTTTTTGTGAGCCACAATTCGGCCGGATTTCACCGAACATTTCACTTTCAGATTCTGCATTAGAGACTAAAAAACTTCAGGAAGCGTCAGGAAGCAAAAAGCGTCAAATTCGACCCGCCGAACTATTATTAGTAAGTTTGTAAACTATTGCAGAATGTGAACTTGGCTTATTGTAGCGTGCTTTATGAGAGCATAGAGCATGAGAGTACTCTATCCGCTTCCTTCGTGCTTTACAACAGAACAGAGCACAGTCAAGGCTTCTCTATTTGGGAAAACAACAATTCAGAATTTATTGTGCGGACAGATCATACAGTCAATATTCAAACGGATTTAGTGTATTGTGCAATGATCCTCTGCAGAGGCATATTTTATAACAACACCTAAATACCTTCCTATTTTACGTTTAGTTGGCGAGAAGGCTACAACATTGCTGAAATTATCTATATCTATATGTGACTGTGTAACAACAAACTCCCTTAAAAACTAGAAATTAACAATCTGAAAGCTCTATTTCCTCATATATTTCTTCATTTGATCCTCTTTTGTTCCCTCCCTCGGGAACCACGTTGTAATACCCAGCGTTCACGTGGCTCCCTTGCAAGGACTGGTATTCAGGGGGGACTCGTGTTTGTCCTTCCGAAGGCCTGGGACGTAGCTCCATATATGACGCTGGTTCTGACGCATGCTGCTCAAGTGGAAAAACAGACTGGACAGTATCTCTAATGGTGGCTTTCTTAGTAGTCGCTGGTCTGTTGCTCGCCTGAGCTCTTCTAAGCCGCCATATCAATACACCGATCAAAACAAGCAACAGGAAAACGATCCATGACCATATGATGTCATTAGCCCGAAAGATGCTCTGTACATCTGTCCAAAAAGTAAAGAAAATATACAGATAAATAGAAGTACACTGTGTAAAAACAAATCCCTCGAGATCACATCATTGCTTAGTATGAAACATTACAAAAAAAAAAAATGAAAACCTTCCTTTTTGAAAATAAGTCAAAACGAAATTCAAATTGGGTAAAAAAGGCAATTCTAAAGTTATAAGTGGCATAGAGGTTGACATTATTTGATCCCAATGTTCTAATCTAAATTAATTGTAAATCATGACCAAAAGTCTTGTTTGTTTATTTCGTTGTTTGTTTGTTTTTCTTTTCAATTTTTGTTTTGTCATGAGACCTTGCTTTTTATATATTTATTAAGTGTTTTGGTTCTTAATCGTTTCGTTTTGTCTTATCTTTTTATTTTCTTCGATTTTAAACGCATGTGCTTAGATTTTAGCCTACTGTAGGTTCCTCTGAAAATAAACTAAAAGATAAGAATTAAAAACAAAAATTTTATTATCAAATTGAGGAGGCTCTATAGGGTTTTTTCTCAATGTGGGCGCGCGTGCTAGCGCAATGTTTTTCTAGAAATTTTTTTAATCACATAAACTGCGGTGTTATACAAGGATTTCCGGCCCTGAGAGAAACCGTAACAACACACGTGAAAAAATATCGTATTTATTCACGTGTATTGATATAGCCAATCAGCTGCTGACACGTTACTCGCTTTTGGCGCCACTCGGTCAGGTTGATAAATAAACAGCAAAGCCCTCACGATTCTCAACGCAAGTTGTGTGCCGGAGGCATCTCGAATTATGGCGGCTAAAACACTAAAAAATCCGTATCGCTGACAGACAATGAGTTTCAAACTTTGAGTAAAAAAATAAACCGAAAGTTACGCATTCAGTGGCTTTGGTGTTAGCATTTCTCTCGGCTGAGAATGAAAATCGACAACTGGAAGATTTGCCACTGGCCGATTTTAGCCGAGTACCTGAAAGACTTCTTCTGTCGGTAAGGACAAAGTCAATAAATGAGAATCTTGTAAATTGAAAATTACGACCATTGTTGCGTTTGTAATCATGATTCAACGCAATTCCATCCGCACTTTACGATTGTCATTCGAGGATTGTCGATTCGTTTATTTTCATTCATTATTGAAGCCGGCTTTTCTTCCCAATAAGGGGCTATTGTGTTTATATGATAAACAATATAATACATGGTTGTTTGTAGATATGGAATTTCTCTTCCAGTGTTTAACTCGATAGAAGAGAAATTCCATATCTACAAGCAACCATGTATTATTCTCTATACGATTTCGCTTTTCTAGGTCACTAGACATCATCAAATGGCGATGAGCAAGGTTCGGACTATCGTTTGCTGTAGTAAATATTATCAAAATGATTTTCGTCATTAAGCTAAGGCTTTACGAAGGGAGGCGCTCGCCAGTGAAAATTTGGCTTTGACTTTAATTTTCTTCAATTTGCCTCGCTGAAATCTCTCAAAATTTTCAGATGACAATCGTGCGATCGTGTTGAGCCGCCATGCTTGTCTTGCATGTTGACACTTTTAAAGCTCGCGCTATGTACGTACCCAGATCTCACGCGGTCAAAAAACCCTATAAAGCCTCCTTAAACGTTTGATGGAAAACGTATCTGACGTAGCACGGGCGGCCCAAGCTCCAGCTGTGAGATAATCATCTTGCGAAAAAAGAGTCATGGCGAAATTATAAAAGTTTGCATGGGAATATTAACGACCGCCAGGAGCCCATTCCTGCGACAATCAAATTCTCAATAAAAATACCTAACCTAACTTCCACAGTGCATCGCTTGTTATCTGACCACTTACTATGTTGGAAAATCCAAGCACATATACTGTAGTTTCATTTCAATTCACTAAAAACCCCAATCCTTCCCGTGAAACCGACGCTAAACCGCAGTTTGCTTAAAAAATTTCTAGTTTAAACGTCTCTAACGGTCTGCGTACACAGTCATTCTGACATATGACCATTAAAAACTAGCTTGGTAACCCGCCTCCTTTACAAACTTTTCAACATTGTAAACGGTCAGATAACAAGGGATGCACTGTGGAAGTAAGGTGAGGTATTTGTATTGAGAATTTGATTGTATTTTTTATTCCTAACATCGGTCGTAAATATTCCAAAACAAACTCTTATAATTTCGCCATGACTCTTACTTCGCAAGATGATCATCTCACAGCCGGAGCTTGGGCCGCCTGTGGACGGAGTAAAGTATCCATAAACACTACGTACTGAAATCAGATAGAACTGTAAAGGATCAAAGGTTTCTTGAACGTTGAGAGCGTTTAACATTGACAACACTTACTATTTTTCTCTTCTCTGCTTTCTGACAAAGTTATTTTGTAAGTTGTAGATCCAAATGAGTTTGTGGCGTGACACACATAATCTCCAAAATCTTGATCATCAAGAGGAGTGATAATAACACTGTTGTTCATGACCTTAATGTTATGGCCATCTAGAGCCTGGTCATTCCTTCTCCAAGAGTAGTTAAATGGAAAGTCACTAGTCGCGTGGCATAGCAAAGAACACGAAGTTTCCTTTGCACATAGAACTGATCTAGGGGAAACGTCTTTCATGATGCTGGGTGGCACTGAGTTTAAAAAGGAGGTAAAAAGGTAAGATTCAACATCTTTCACACAGCCAAAGAATAAGAGTAGGTGGCGTTAACAGGAGAACGTTTAATAAAAAACCTCTAATACTTTCTGAAAGCTGATAAGCATAGTTTCTACCCGTTATTTGAAAGTTCATGGGGTCCTGGGTTCGAATATTTCACTCATGAAATCTGACATCAATCGTATTTAGCTTCTGCTCGCATAAAGGAAAAATTTCATTTTGTGGCCAGTCATACCACAGTTGATGATACTAACCGGCGATGATCACTGCTGTAGCTGTTCGGCGTTGCCCAAAAACGTTTGATGCTCTGCATTCATAAATGCCTCCGTCACTAGGTGCGACCTCTTGAATGACAAGAATGTGGTCATCGTTTCTGAATTGAGCCCGTGGTATACTGGTATTTCCATCTTTACTCCATGTAACAGAAGGCTTCGGATCTCCAGTAGCCTCACATGTTAATACTACCACATCGCCAACTTGAAAAATGGTTCTCTCCGGTAGCTCTTTGACGGAGGGCTCGCCTGGTAGAATTTCACTAAGTTAGCGGCAGTTTTTACAACAATAACAAATCGGAAGGGTCATTTTCTCAGAGAGAAAAAGAAATTACACGGGCCTAACGGGACATCTTTCAGAAAAAATAAAGAAACTACTACTCCGTGATTTATTGCCTAAAGGGTTGTTGAAGTAGCTGTTCATTGACATAAGCAATAGGTAATTTATTTGTTCGAGTTGTTTGAAAATTTGTCGTTTCAGTGACAAACGAATTCCATGAACTTTACCTTTGGTTTCAATCGTTACGAAGTTACTAGAGAAGTACACCATCTGCAATAAAAAAAGCAGGGAGAAAGAAATCACCCATGAAACTCTAGGATTTTTTTCTGCGCTCAAAGTATCTTTACTTGTTCCCCATCGTACAATTGAAATCAAAAGCTTCAATGAAGAATACATCTGACGGACCAATTGACTGACTGATTGGCCGAACAGTAGTACGTAACTTGCTAAGCGATGGTTGAATGTAATGCGAGTGAAACAAGATTGAATTTTGTCTTGGGAGTTTGCATTTTCAAAAGAGGACGTTCGTCACTGTACCTTCTCTATAAAAGCTCTGAGAAACACTCTGTAATTGGTATTTGGCTGGAGTGGTTTGTTAAGAAAGGCCTCCCCATCACTGCCTCTCCTATTTCTTGGTTTACTGCTTGAATGTCTTCCATCTCCAACAACAAATTCTCGGAACACATCAAAGTCCTGCCCTCTAAACTGAAAAGTGACATACGCGGCAGGAACCGGAGATTTGTGGACCTCTTCATACGTCATCAAATCCTTTGATGTAAAACTCTCAGGTGAGTTAACCACACCAGTATAGTCCACGCTGTATCTTATAACAATGACTTGAAAGAACCTGTGAAGTAGGATGTTCATTAATTCCGCATAAAGCTTAAAAGATTCGCAAATTCTTCTCTTAAGAAAAAAAAGTTCAATAAAAAGTCTCATACTTTGCATTCCCTGGAAAGCGTGGTAATGTTATGTTTGCTGTTATGCCTTCTCCACTTGGAATCTGAGAGAAGGAAGGTGGAGATGGTGCTTCTTTTGACCATTTTTGGGATAATTTCAAACCTGTGCAAGCAAAAGAAAGGACCGATCTTACACCCACATTGAAAATGAAAACTCAATGGCTTAGTATCTGGCTACACTATGTCATTGAGAAGCAGGCAACGAAAATGCTGAACACTTTGCCGTGTTTTTTAAGGTTTAGGATAAGGACAAAGTACGGGACACCAAAAAATTATATAACTTGATGAAAACTCTGAAGTATAAAGCCGATGTAACAGAACATCAGTTTCACTTTTCCAACATACTTTTTGTTTGAACGACTATAGCTTTGCTATAGGGTCCAGGCCCTGCCACAGTGTAACCTCTAACAGACACTTCATATTTTGCACACATCCAGAAGCCAGTGAGTAATACACTTGCTTTGGTTGTGTTCATGGCATGAAAGGTGAAGTCAACCTTCAAACAGCTCTCCTTTAACTCGAGACGGACTTCGTAAAGCTTAATGACGCCATTTGCCGCCTCTTTAGGAAGTTCTGCCCAAGTGATTCTGTTTGTCGTGTAGTTTACTTCACTAAAGGAAACATTTTCTGCTCCGTGACTCGGTTCTATTCGAGGAAAACATAAATAATAGTTTCACATTTAGTTATCGGTGAGTACAACACGCTCCACCGTAGAATGTTAGATTAAAATTAAATTATCTGTTGCACATAGGAAATCATCTTTTAAGGAAAAATAATAATGACTGGCCAACTAGATTGAAGGCGTATCAAACCCATTACGCTGCAGCGAGCGGAAAACAGGGTACCCTGCATATTCTTTGTTTTTACCAGAACAATTTTGTTTATCAGCCAAATTCTACAGCCTCAAACCAAAACAAAAATAATTAATTTCCTGACTGCGAAATTACGCTACGTCCTGTAAACCCATCATATGTTTTAAGCAATTTGCCATCTTCATCTGTTATATTTTTCAAAATAGTAATTGTAGTGACGTAATGGACCAGTGATTATTTAAAACTGTCACATATGCAAACTCAGTCACACTTTTTTTTTTTAAATTCAATGTGTGAATTGACCTTCGTTTTATTCTTTGTTTCTTTCACTTTGTTTCTTTGCTTGTTCTTTCTCTGTGGCTTATGGAAACAGGTTACTTAAGTGTAGACACACGATAAATCAATCTCGAAGTTAGACTTGATAACTGTGTTAACAGTATTTAGTTGCAAGAACACTGCTCGATTTTTTTACTGTATAGTAAGAGTAGCTTATACGTTATATGCCATTGTATTACGTACTATTTAGAAATTTTTTTCTGGGTTTTTATCTTCATCCCTCGATCCTTTCTTTCCTCATGATGATTCGCGCCCTTCTGGACACAACTTACTTCAAGAAAGCACGGAATACTGTGAAACGTCTTTCTATCTTATTCTACCGCGCATTTCATTATGTATTATGTGAAAAGTATTCACATATTCATCTAAATATCCACGGTTATTCTTCTCTATGGTGTGTACGAGGCGGTAACGAAAACAACAAAAGTAAGGATGACAGCAAACATGCTGTCATAAAACTTGCTGGTCCATTTCCAAAAATAGGAAGTGCTAACATTCTAATGCTGTAGTTTGTAAAGAAGATGTAGCCTTCGGTGGACCATCGAGGGCCCATCGAGTTTTAGAGGTAAAATCATGATGTTAAAAAGTACATCTGAGACTACTTGCAATCGTCAATCTTGCACGTCATCCTACTTTCACGGAGGCTTGCATGACCAAAAGTTAAACTGTCGCAAAATCTGTGAACGAGCACTTGGGAAAAAAACTTCCGCTGCTTAAAAAGTACTTTAGAAGGAACCTACTGTCAGGAGGACATAAGAAGCACAAAAAATTTTAAAAAACGCACCATCAATAATATCACAAAGTACTGCTTATGTGTCGACGGGAAAAAACTGCTTTTAAAAGCTGGCTATCGGAAATAATGATACAAATCTTGTTATACTGTTGTCTTAAAATTGCTAATCAAACCGGCACTAAAAACCTCTTTCCCGAGGGCCCTTAATAACGATTCGAACCTACTTGAAAAGCCTTATAGGAAGTTTGTTTAAATCAGTTGTCATGGTCAGGTAAGGAACATGCTAAACATAACAAGTGTGTTAAAGAAACAGGATATCTTAAGCCAATATAACGTTCATAATCAAAGAAATAAAAGTCACCAAATGTTGGTATTTACATACGTTGATACGAGTTTAGAGTAAACACACGTAACTCAGTCAATCCAGATGATAGGAACCACTCAAAATCACAACTTAGCTTATGTTTCTTGTCTTAAATGAAAAGTGCTTAGATAAGAGTGTAATATAACCCTGAAAAGAAGTGTGCTTCCTTTGGGACTTGGTTAAATTTCCTGAAAATTTAAGTGCGTAAGAGCTTCCTAAAGCCGGTTAAGTACAAATTTAGGTGAGGTGGCGTTGCGAATCGATTATTTTCTTCTTCAGAGCTGATGATCATCGAACCACGGCGTAAAAAGGAAGAACGTCCAAAAGACTAGCGGTGATTCAAAACAACAGCAGCAAGATTTGTTCTTTCAAAACAGACATGACATTACGTAATATTTCTTTAAATCAGGTAACTTCAGGAGAGAATCACTTAATATCAAACGATTACCAGAAGTTTACGGTGTATATCCCAATCCCCTGCCATGTTCTTGTCGTACATGTATAGCTTTCATACATAATTCACTTCATACATTGCAAAAAAACTGCATAGAGTAAGCAGCATACCTGCTTCATCTGTGGTAACATTCAGAATAGGGCTGCTGCTACTTCTGCCAATTTTGTTTCTAGCGAACACTCTGATATTATATGTTGTCCGAGGAAAAAGACCTGTAAGAGAGGCAGTTGTAGAGAGACTGGAAACCACACATGCACTGCTTGCGAGTGATCCTTGACAAACTACATCCTTAAAGATCTGATCGTGATCACTGATCTCCACTATGAAGTTTTCAATGGCACGATTTCTATCATAACCAGCCGTCCAGGAGATATTTACAACTCGTGAACCCTTTGTGTCAACAGTAATGTTCTGTGGTGGGTCTGGAATAGCTAAGGAATTAAACAACACTTCAATTAGCACTAAAGTTTACAATTTACTTGAAGGTTTATCCGTCTTCACTAAAAGAGGCAGACTAGATTGATCAACAGTTTTTAAAGTGCACATTGGATCGGATCCTCGTTATAGAAGGCGAATAATAAGTGCATCTCTCTTAATTATTTCGATAAAACCACTTTGAATGATATTCTTTCCCCAGGAAGTTTACATACTAGTTCACGGATACCTAATCATACTCCTGGATGGAGAAAAGAACAGGTCTTAGTTGAAGGCCAAAGCGACTTTTGCAACCCAACCTTTTCCATCTTAAAACCAATAAAACAAAAGCGCTCCAAGCTGTAATAGTTTTAATTGCCACGACAAGTTGAGAAGGAAAAAAATTGCCGCTAAAGTTGTAGCAAAGGAAGCTAATCTGGAAACCTAATTTTGGCAACAAAGGAAAGCTGTAAAGTCCATACTATTTGGTGTTATAATAAAAATTTTCAAGAGAGAAAATTTCTCGCTTAATATATTATTTATAACATTATTTCATACTAAGTGGGGTAAACGCACTCACCAACTAAATTTTAAAACACGAAAAGCAGATCACGTAATTTTGCTCTTTTTGATTTTGTTTTGCTAAAACGAAACAAAACAAAACAAACAGCAAAACAGGTGACGAATTAAAAAAAAAAAAAATTCAAATCTCAACTTGTAGATTACAAAGCGTCCAATTTAGTTTTTGTTCTATCCGCGCGATATTAGTTTACATTAAGTCACTCAAGCATATATTTTACTCGAGACCACGTGCTCTTGCGAAAGTGAAGGTTTTGCGTCCAAGTAGCTTTACTGCGTTTTTCACGATTTTTCTTTCTGGCTTGAAAATCTCGTAAGCAGCAATTTGATTTCATTAGAGTTTGCGTAGTTTTCGGAACATCTCTCAGTAATCCAAACGAAGTTTACCTTTGGTAAGAAATTAGAAGCAAAAAGCCCGTTTAAATTTTCCCAGTGAAGTATTTAAATCAAAGCCACATTCACAGAAGACAAACGAAACAGTCGAATAAAATTACATCTATCTCGTCATATTTAGGTTGAAACAAATTTTTCGAATTTTCAACACGTAGTGGCCATAAGTGAGTATAATGCTCATTGACTGAGTTTGGTCGAGCCGAACGGGAAAACATTTGGCTCTCGGTCGTGACGTAAGGACCGGGCGCGACTTTTCTGGACCACTCACATAACGAAGTAGAGGAAAACCAAAGAAATCTTGGATTACTTTGACACTTCGTTAAGAGTTGCTCTTGGACCTGAACATGTATTCAGTTGTTATGGTTTATCTTTAACTGCTTCCGTTGAAGCTAAGTGTTGCCGCTTCCGAAAAAGCTGCGAAATATTTTGTGGTTAGGTGATTAGTTCTTTTTAGACAGAAAATTATAGTTAGCGTTTCAGTTCAAGATAATGTGTGATCAAGATCGTTTTTGAATAGAGGACAAGTTAGACTGTAATCCTCATAAAGCAATCAAGACCCGCGAACGTTGGTTAGCAATAACTTGTTTTTTGATTATGTTATATAACTCGTAGTCGTCACTCAAAGCGAAATTTATCGCTCGTTTTTACCTTTTTCTGGTTCCTTCAATTGCCACGTGCTCGCTTCCAAAATCGAGATTATCCTTAAGCTGTGATCACAATACTTAATTCTTTCAGTTTATATTCTTAACAATTAATACTTAATCATTTCAGTTGATCGCTTCTCAAGCAACTCACCACCTCCATCTATCTTCCTTTCCACAATTTCACTCCGACTGCTGACACCCTTGCGGTTAAAGGCCTGTATGGAAAACTGGTATGATATGTACTCATCTAGAGACGCCAACACTAAAGAAGTGGTCTCCGCTCTGTCAACAGTTTTGTTCTTCCACGATACCTTTGGCTCGCTTTTTCTCTTGTACAGAATGTAATAGCCCAGTATAGCACCTCTAGCATCTTGCTTCGCGAGCATCTGGATTGCAATGATAATAATACTAAATTGTGACGAGGAAGCCAAATAGATTAAAATCAGTCAACAAAGATATCAACCTGCTAATTTTATCATGTTAAGTAATGGTTGTGTCCTCGTGTACCGGTACACAAAGGAACGAAACATTAACGAACTGCGTCACAACTCCATGTATGGATGTGAAAACAATAGGAATTCCCCCGTGTACCGGTACACCAGGACAGCCCCTAAGTAATTATTCACTCGCACGGCATTTTAACCATGCTCCAAAATTTTATTTCGGTTTTCAGTCTCTCCAAACAATAATTGGAAATTCCATGATAAATATTGATATCTTTTAACCACAATTACTTGATAAATATACTACATGCTACATCTCTTCCTCAAGTCTATTGCAATACAGAGTGATAAATTCATTTCTTTGGCTCCTGCAGCCAGTTCAAAAGATGTTTATACATTCATTGTAATATTAGCACAGTTGTGGTGCTGTACATGTCTCAGTGTTATCTTTTTCGGAGCGTTTTAGAGCAAAGCTGTTTAAAGAACTTTAGATATCGGTGTAAGTGGAGCAGAGAACTCTAAAGTGGGTCTAATACCTGCCAAAAAACGTGAACAGCTGTAGAATTGAGGACAGTCACATTAAAAGGTGGAGCAGAGCTTGGTACTGTAAGCAAACAATAGCACATTTCTCTACGTGAGTAACAAGAAATATGTAAATGTAGTATTGAGTTTTTCTTACAAAGCCCAATTGTATAATAGCAATATATTTCCACTTAACAAAGTCAACTTAAGGCGTAGGGAAAGCCTAATACAGAGTTAAAATAGAGAGACCACACCAATGCAAAAAAAGGCCAACAAAACAAACAAACAAAACATGCAAATAAACAAATGGCAAAAAGTAAATGTAATACAAGTAATAAAAACTTAACTCTAACTTAATCAATTTATCAGTTATTGAGAAACCGTTGTCGAAGGTATCTCCAAATACAGGTACGAAATAAAATGTATCAAAAGAAAAAGAACTCAAAATAAAGAAAAAGAGCACCTTCTTCATCGGTAGTAACATTTATTACAGAGCTGTAGTGACTAGAACCAATCATGTTCCTAGCAAACACCCTGAGGTAATATGTTGTCCATGGAAACAGCTTTTTGATAGAAACTCTTGTAGAGTAAACCACACAATTATTCTTTAAGAGTGTTCCTTGACATATGGCATCTCTGAAAGTCTGCTTATCTTCGCTGATTTTCACTGTGTAGTTCTGAATGGCGCTGTTTCCGTCAAAACCAACTGTCCAAGAGATATTCATTTCCCGTGATCCACTTGAGATCACTTTGACATCCTTTGGTGGGTCTGGTACATCTATAGGAAAAATAAAAACAGAAACAGAAACAAGAAGGAACAAGAAATTGGAATTGTCGTTAATGATTGCTAAACTTCGAGAGTTCTTTTCTCCACTCAAAGGCCAAGAACAGGTTATAGGGAGCAGGTCGAACAGAGATTTGATTGATGAAAGAGTAGAGAGAGTTTTCAGTGACGTCTTTAAGGATATCGATACTGATGAAGTAAAACGATATGACTTCAAATATTTACTGATAGCTTTATCAATTTTTTTTTAGCAAAGTTTTTCTCACATATCATACTACGGCATACGGCTCATGCACGCAACAAAGTAATTACGACATATTATTGCATGTCACAACAACACAGGGCTTTTGGAACTAAACTGTGTAATATCTGAAAACATTTAAAGCGAATTACTTACACTGCACTGTGAGTTTGGCTGCAGATGAAGATGATTTACCCTTGCTGTTATTAGCCACACATCTGTATTGCCCTGAGTCTAAGAGGTGAACTTTTCCAATTTCTATACTGAGATTATCGTTCCGCGAGGACAATTGAAATCGACCATTTGCTGTTACATCCAGGTCTTCTCCGTCCTTTGTCCAAACAACACTGGGTGTTGGGTTCCCCACGACTGAACAACTAAAAGTCACATTATCTCCTCTTACTATTGTGACATTCCTCGGATGTATGGAGATTTCAGGTTGAACTAAAAAAAACATACTTAACTGTGACAATTAGAAAATCGTGCAATTTGGTAAGTTTCACAGATATGAGAATTATAAAACGGAAGCATACTCCATGTTTTTCTCTACGCGAAACAGAAGTTATTATTCAATTGCAAGCTGAAAACATTTACTTAAGTGTCCATAGCTACATAGTAGGGCGGTTTCAAAGCTTCTCTACTTTCCTCCCCAATTCTTTCTCGTGTCAAATTTTTCTCAACTTGTTTCTGTTTTTCCTTTCGTCTGTAATTTGTCGAGTCAAACATAATTTGACCATCTGCAGCAGACCTGTTTGTCGCTTGACGTAATTCGTAACCCAAGAACGAGCCACATTACAAAACTGGCGACTTTCAATTTATCTAAACTGGGAAGCTTAAAAGCCTCTGTTTAACCAACCGTTAAAGAAAAGAAAGCAGGGTTGCAGTACACCTTGTTTTGGACCAAAACATTACGGCCTTTTTTATGACTATCGAGCCTAGTTAATGATCTAAATAACTCGTTGCCTCATGAATGTTCCACTCAACTCACACTGAACATCTAAAACAGCAGCCATAGACGTATCAATTCCAAGGCTGTTGTTCGCCACACATCGGTATGCTCCGCTGTCTACTCGGCTCGCTTTGGTGATTGCCAACTGCTTTTTGTCTGCCGAAAAGCTGATCCTAGAATTGTTACCGATGTCACATCCATCTTTGGTCCATGATAGAGTAGGGAGCGGATATCCAATAGCATTACAGTGTAACGTAACGCTTTCTCCCTCTGTTTTTGTCACATTACTAGGATGAGTGGTAATCTCACTTTTATCTACGATTGTAAAACAGTTGCAATGGACATTAGCAACACTAGCTATAAGCGCCAATATGTTTTTGAATTCGACAATTTAATGGTCGTTCATGTTTACAGCAGACACGGCTGAACCAATTGAAATGACCTGCGAGACCAAAATGACTGTTTTTTCCAGACTCTCGAGCTCACTTTCTACCGAATAAGCTAGAAGAATTCAATGAATACTTTACTGGGCCCCACTGGAAACCGCCTTGGCGAGTTGGGTTCCTTCATTAAATATTATTATTATTATTATTATTATTATTATGCAGTAAAAACTATCTGTATGCTATACAGTTGGAAGGAACATAGGGCGCCAAGGCGTGGCCTGTGCTCCGGCTAGTGAAACTAGAATTAAAAGGTAGTGTACAATGAAAAAGTAAGGTTAAAATATGTATATGTATCTATATAATAAACTAAACAAATTTACGCTAAAAAATATGCTAAGTGTTCAAAGTTGTAGAGCAGGAGACAAACCGAAGCACGGGTAAGATAATGTCTAATGTGTCGCAATCTTAAAAGTACGTGCAATGTTCAGTGTGACGGATAGGCATGCCCTCTGCATCTTCTTGAGGACGTCTCTGTGACGTCTCCCAACTAGCTCCTTCACCGCTACCTAGCCATTATTATTATTATTATTATTATTATTATTATTATTGTAACGGCTGCCACGCCTTTGCTACCAGATATTGATTTGTTTTAAGTTTGTTTCGTGTTAAAAGTGTTAAACCGCAATAATGACGTTACTGTTTGTCCATTAGGGACGTGATCTTTAAGTTCCACCCAGAACCGCATTTTAGTTAGTTATCTTGGGTTGGGCTAGCGATAAGGCGTGTTTATCGAAAAGTGCCCTTTTGCCCACCTTATCTCGAAGTTCGTTTTGGTCAATTTTTTACAAGCGGGACTGTTATGTAAGTGCTTATGTTCCTTCTCTTCACACTTGTTTAAACATCGGTCTTTAGGTAGTTTCGCCCAGTTTTTTATACCAGTTTCTTTACAACCCTGTAATACGTGGCTTACGTTGTTCATGCTTTGTTAGTAAGCTGCTTGTTTTTCCCACTCGGTTATTAGTTTTGTTGGAATTCGTTTTAAAGCGGTTCTCCTTTATCCTTGAAGATAGTCTTTTATGAGTTTGTTTTAGAGTTTTAGCTAGTCTTTTGGGTCTTGCTTTTATATCGGAATGATTGGAAAGTTGGTCCGTATCTTAGAATTTAGCTTAGCTTCTTCCTTATAATTTCATATTTCAGTTTACGATAAGTACTTGGATACCTCGACTACGCTAATAAAACGATTCTAGTCTTTTCCGTAAAATATATCCTCGCTTCATAGTGCATCTTCATTAGCGAAACTCATAGTTGTCGTTGAAATTTGCTTTGCTTGTGTCGGCCGCTACAATTATTATTATTATTATTGTTAATACCTACATTCTACAACTAATGTAGCATCTTCTGAGCTGGCATTACCAATGCTATTGTTAGCCACACAATGGTATTTTCCTCTGTCTGTTCTGTACACATTTATTATCCTCAACTCGTTGCTCTCTGCTGAATAACTGATCCTGGAATTATTGCCGATAGAATGTCCATCTTTTTTCCATGATATTTCTGGTAATGGATTTCCAGTCGAGTTACAAGAAAAGGTTCTGTTTTGTCCTTCCTTCACCGTGTCACTAGAGGGATCAGTGATAATTTCCGGTTCATCTGAAACCAAGTAGATAGACGGATATGAATTTCATCCTAGTTCCTCATTCACTCAGTTTCTCTACACAGAGGGTACTTGGTTAATTATTCTGAAAGGTATTCACCTTTTCTAATAAAAAAAATCCCCACTTTAAGCAGATCCGTGTACGCTTATTATAAAGAAATAGGAGAATATATTAAAGTTTGGTCTTAGTTCTACTGCCGGTAAAGAATTCTACTTATAGTGCTCACTTACATTGAACATTTAATTTGGCAATTTTCGAGGTAGGATTCCCAACTTTATTATGAGCGAAACACAGGTATTTTCCGCTATCTGTTCTTTTCACAGTCGTTATCGTCAACAACTTGCTGTCTGCTGAAAAGCTGATCCTGTTGCTGCTATTCACGAGATTTTCATCTTTGAACCATGAAAGCACTGGCTCTGGATTTCCAGTAGCATTACAAGTCAGTGTCACATTTTCTCCTTCTGTTATCGTGTCATTCTGCGGTTGAGTGGCTATCTCAGGTCGATCTAAAAATTTTCAAAAAACCCACTTATACCTCATTCAAACCAAAGCGGATACATGTTTTAAATTAAAGCTGTTTGTTGAACAAGGGTTAAATTGTTTGCTTCCAAGAAACTGCTCAAACCGATTTTTGTCGACTTCAAATTAAGCACCTTAGAAATATTATTGACGACTTGAAACTTAAGGGAAAATGTGTCTTTTAGTCCTCTGTTTTTAATAATAATTTCATTCAGTTGAACTCAGTTTACTTAAATGTTTGACAATTCGATTATCGTTCGGTCTCCTTTTAAGCTTGCGAAAACTGAAGTGTCTGTTTCGCTAGTACAAATTTCTATCCCTACCTCTTCCAAACGAATGAACTTAAAAATACAAATAAATCATTATTTAGGGAAAATCCCGGTTGGTAATCTCTTACTGGTTTTGAAGGGAACAGTTTATATGACTATAATATTGCAAGAAATGGCAAAGCTGAAACGTAGCTTCAGCGGCAAAGGGGGACATGCAGGATACTGAAAATGTTCATAGAAAAAATGTAAACAAGGCTTGTGACTTGCAAGGCTTCCTAAAACAGACAGTTCGGAAAGTTCAAAAAATGGCACGAACTTATGAAAAAACCTGTATACGCACTTTACAATTAATCTCCTTGTCTCACTTCTGCTAGCTGTACATAATTGTATTGACTGTACATAATTGTACCGAAAAATTAGAGGGTAGGAGCAAATGCTATTCAAAGCCTATGTTTATTTGACAATGATAGTAACAAGAGTTGCCTACAGCGGAAACAAAAAAAAGAAAGGTGAATTGGAGAAAAAACCATGAAAGCTGCTGTCAGTTGACGCCGAGTATCAAAACGCTATTCATACCCTATTCATACACTATTCATAAAAAGTAGAGTATTCATATCGGTACAGTAGTAAGATGAGAACTCACATTGGATGTCAACAGTAGCAACGTTTGAGGTATCATTTCCAAGGCTGTTGTTCGCCACACATTGGTAGTGGCCGCTGTCTGTTCTGTTTACATTTAATATGGTCAACAGCCTGTTATGTTTTGAAAACCTGATCCTGGAATTGTTGTTTATGAGAGATCCATCTTTGGTCCATAGTATTATCGGTGCTGGGTTTCCATTAGCGTCACAAAATAAAGCTAAATTACTTCCCTCTTCTTTTGTGACATTCGCTTGAGGATGAGAGACGATCTCAGCTCGAACTGCAATTTCAGAAAAATTTTACTTTGCACAGGACTAACACGTAAAAATATATATAATATGATAACAAAGCACGTTATGCGACCACTTGGCTCGCGGTTTGCTTTTTCAGCGTAATCTTTGCTCTACGGACAGGCTGTCACTCAACTGACTGATCATTCCTCAATCTTTCGGTCCAGGGAAATACAGTGATGCTGAAGGAAGCTCTTTATGGAGAATGGCTGCACAGCGTCAGATAATAACATGTTCAACTACACATCATTTGTGCTGTGTACATGAAACGGTTCCAATTTAGAATGCAATGCATGCTGCGAACTCGTTTAAAAACAACCCAGCTACTAAATGTCAAAGTTTATCTGTAAACACTAACGTACGATAGCAACTAACATTTTCAAAATACAGAAACCAATCACTTCCCATTGAGGCAATTTTCTCCTCGAAAAAAAATGAACTAGATCAAGAGTAAGCATATCAGTAATTAGTTTAAAAATCATGAGAGTACTTTCGGGTCAAAATGAGTATTTCGTATAAAATGCGAGTATAAAATGCGCAATTCTCGAAGCATATGTTAGTAATATAAACGAAGCTTACCTTGGTAAGAAATTAAAAGCAGTGGATTCGATCAACTTTACTGTATTTAAGCGGGTTAGCAGATTTAATAGAGGTAAATACACATAAGAATTGAAAGTTTTGAATTAAATTACAATATAGAAATATTTTGCTTAAGGTAATGGACTGAGACAGTAAATCTCAACAAATTCAGCTTAACAAGATTCTTGTCTCGCACTCAAGAGAATTCAATCTGTTTACATTGTAAATATCCAGAGACCTAACCAAATAAAATCGATACGCCGCCGGGGCCTATCCCTCGTATCCCTAGAAGTCAACGAGGTCGATTTCCGCTTCCAAATCGGTTAAAATTCTGTCTTCGAATAATTAAAAATGTCACCTACCTCCTTCGGTAAATAAATGAAACACTAACAGTGTCAGAACGAAGAACCAGTGAAAAAGACGCCCTCTGAAGGTAAAATTCCGGCATGAATATCGTCCATGCCAAGAAAGCATAGTTTGATCCAAAAGGAAGAAGAAAGAACGGCCGATAAAAAAATAATTATTGCTGAAGATGCAAAACCAATTACAATAAGGCATATATATGACGCGCACTCTGATTGGCTGAAACAGCGTGGTTAATCAGAGTAGATTTTTCGGCCGGGCTTGAGGGAGCCAGTAAGTACTCGACATTCCATGATGGATTTATGGCACGTCAAAAGGTCTGGATAGTGCCTTTTCATGTACAATAGCTAATTTAAGTCACTTACACTGAACACTAATCGTGGAAGCGTTAGAAGTATCCGTTCCAACTCTGTTTTTCGCAAGACATTTGTAATCGCCCCGGTCTATTCTGTTCACATTCCTTATTTTCAACTGTTCATGGCTTGGTGACAAAATTATCCTAAAGCCATTACTTATAGGATATCCATCCTTACACCATGATATTGTCGGAAGTGGATTTCCAGTAGCGTTACAATATAAAGTCAGGTTTTGACCTTCTCCTGTTGTGATACTGTGAGGATGAGTTATGATCTCAGGTTTATCTGTGGATAAATACAGAATTTATGCAAGCTTGATTAAAAAAAGAAAAAAAATTATATCGTGTTTATGTAATAGCAATTGTATTCCAAATGTATCTGACAGTTCTCACTTTGTCGTTGTTAAATTTACTGCTGATGATTAAAACATATATCTATATCTATCTATCTATCTATCTATATATATATAAATGTGGGGGTAGAGTCTGCCTTGGCATAAAGTGCTCAATGCTGTGGTAGCAGAGCTGAGTATATATAAGTGAAAGAATCAAAGAGGACGCATCGATTCTCTGTTACTCTGAGTTTCGCGCCTAAGCACTCGTCAGACAGAACTTTTTTTCCGATGCGTCCTCTTTAATTCTTTCACTTATATATATATATATATATATATATATATATATATATATATATATATATATATAATAAGCTCAGTTATGCACGCATTCTGATTGGTTCTCACTTATGTATATATAGATGACGTCATCATTAAAACCTTTTTTCCGTATATTTTAATTCTTGACACACTCGGCTGCGCCTCGTGTGCCACTTTTTGGCTCTTACCACATTTTGACGTCGTCTGTGATCTATTACTGAACAGACGCACGGCAACTTGGAATCTACTTGTTAAATATACACATACGTGTTACTCTGTCCAAAATAAGAAAAAAAACGAATTTGGAGGGCTGTCTGTCGGTTAGATATTGTGTTTTGGTGCAGGAATTGTACAATATCTACACAACGTCTTTTTATAAATTCGTGTGGTAATCTTACAATCCACAAGGAAGGTAGAAGGTGAAAGTAATTGTTGCGAACGCGTAACTGGAGAAAACATCCTCGTAGGTTCGAGTGGTACAAGTGTATTCTAACCTTATTGTCTCAGAATCTAAATAGTGATTCAAACCAATGAGTGATTAATAAACGTTACTGAAGGAACTAATCTCCACTAATTGTCTAATTTAACTCCTTATCATATACCTTCAATTGTGATCTGTGTCGTCTCCCGAGTGCTGTTTAAAATATTCGTGACACTACAGGTGTAGTTTCCCCCATCCTTTCGCGAAGCTGCAGTGATTGACAACTGTATTTGACTCCCATTGAAAGATAGAATTGCCAATCTTGAATCACTTATCAGCTTTGAACTATTTCCAGCAATCACAGTTCCATCTTTTATCCATTGCACTTCAGACACCGGTGGCGACGCGTCAAACCGACATATCAGCCGGATATTGCTGCCTTTGGCCACATATTGCTCCTGATCGCCATCAATTGTAACTTCTGGTTTAACTGAAAGATAAATAACGTCGGCGTTAGAGCTAATAAACAATTCGAACATGCAGTATGCAATTGCTACTTTGTAGTCGTACATTTAACCTTTTTTGACAAACAAATGATCACCAATCGACGGCCTATGAATTTCACAACAGGCAAGTATTGGACAAGAACTACAAAAAAATGAAATCAGTCTTATGCAATTTGTAATGAAATAAATAGGGAAAAAAATCGAGAAGAGACCAAAGCTGCACTACCCATTTCGGTATAAGGAGAGTGCATTCAAAGGGAAATTGTGCCTCTGATTATCATATACGACCATTTCATCCAATTTTCAAGAATGGAAGAGCAGAGATATGACCACTCTATAGAAACCAAGTGAATTTTTTCGCCCTTTTCTTTTGTGGTATTTTAGGGATTGAGAGCGATCGACGGTAGAAATAACCATTGAGCATTTACTCAATGCTCAATTTAATTTGTGGGATTTAATTTTTCATATTTAAGTGTCTAAATGACAAAATTACTGACTATTGACATTATTCTTCGTGTGTCTATGTCATTGTTTTTGATAAGTTCTTTGTACTAACACAATATCGAAATCTCCAATTCACTTTCAGTTCTTTCTCGGTCTTTACTGGAGACAAGTGTCAACTTGTAGTTTCCCTCGTCCGTTCTTTTCGCTCCGAAGAGAATGATTGATGTGTAATCATTTGTTATGTTCACGAGTATGCGACCTCGGTGAGATGATTTTATCCATGGTGGGCGTAAAGGGGAATATTTGTCTACAATCTGCTTCTCTTTTTCAAATAACACCTGAGAGAGTGAATCGTCTTTGCCAAATGAGTACCTCCATTCCAGCGTAACATTGTCACCTTCCACAGCAAGGAGTGGACTTTTAGGTTCTTCAGTAAACTCCAGCACACCTGATAATACAAACAGTAAAAACTTTCCGGCTTCGGCAGATTTTTACCTTAGAGTAAAACTTCAATAAATAACTTTTAACCTCATCGCTTTATAACTTTACATTCTTGGGATATCCAAGAAAAGTGAAAGAAAATAAACAAAACAAAACAAAGATGCATTAACAGTGTTATTAATTATTATTTTAATTTATATAAGAAGCTGATTATGTACTCATTTTGATAGATTCTTACTTATAATCAATTGGAGGACAGACGCAATGATGACATTAACAGCTTTTGCTTATTTACTGAAGTACAAAACAAATATATGCAGATCACATGTTGCGGTAGGATGATTTGATGACAAGCTTTACAGTTGTATGCAATTTTATTGGTCCCTCAATATATAATTTATTGGAAAACAGTCGCACAGATGACGTGACTATCACCAAAACTGGGCCTTCCTTATTATATAAATATGCTATAAACCTCACTTTCTATCGGTTTACTGGCTAAAAAAACTGAGGATGTTGGAAGAACACGAAAAATTTTGTAGACCACAAGGCGCAGCTGAGTGGTTTACAAACTTTATTGCCCCTGCTTAAATCAAAGCTTTCAAGGAATCATTACTTTATCAGCCGACTTGGAGCTATCAAACACGTTGCAGGAAGTTTTTCGACCCCCTACAACGTTGCTAGTGAAACGTATAACTGGTCTTTTCAGTTTCAATAATTAAATAACATTCTGTTTACGAATACCAAATTATTCAAAATTGGGTTAATTGACTCAGAGAAGTGTTCCTTTTGCACAATTTACAAAGAAGACCCATACCATACTTTTTCTGACTTCTCCTTTGCAATTAGTGATCTAATCTTCTGGGTGAAATCGAAGCTTATAACTCAGAGATGTTAGGGTTGACATTTTAAACTGCCTGATAATCTATGTATATGGGATAGTAGAAGATACAAATCAGTCCCAAAGTTTAATGTTTCTACACAGAATAGAAGCATAGAAGCTAAACAAGAGACTGAAAGGCTCATTGCCTCAAGAAATAAGAAACCTCAAGACTTTAGGAAAAGATGAGAACCATTATCATATTTTTCGTATTTATCTATTTTGTTTTATTATTCATTTATTTACCTATCCATTTTTAATTATTTATTTACTTCTTTTTGATACCACACGGAGAGAATATATAGTTGGCTCATTCAAAGTCTGCACTACTTTTTTTTTCTTTTTTTGTTAACAAACTTAAGCTCTAAAATATAACTGAAGTATCTGCATTGTGTCTGTGTTGTGTTGTAGTCTTCCTCTCATAAATTGTAGTAGCCTCACTTGGTGTAAGTAATTATTGTTTAGTATGTAGAGTAAACTAATTATTGATTTAAAATTCGTAATGCAAGTAGCTATAGGGTAAGCATCAATTAATTTTTATTGTAAGCTAGTTTAAGAGAAAAATCCTTTTGTAAGTAGTCTTAAACGTGAGTATTGATAAGTATAAATAGAAATAGGGGTTGTATTGTAAGTAACGTATACATTGTTAGTATCGTAATGACTGAAAGTGTTTTACATGGTGTTAGTATTGCTCTGTTGTATGTAAGTTAAAAGTCAATAAAGGCAATTTAAGAAAAAAAAAAAAGCTTTCAAGAAATCCTCGTTGAAATTAAGGAAAGAGCTTAACACGCTTAAACTTGGCAATAACTATCAAACGAAAGCTGAAATCGCAGGCAGCAAACGAAATACCGAATGTTCATTCATTTCGAAAGTGGTTTTTTATCTTGTGTCGACAGGTTTTCAGTAAATATCTAAATGAAAATCCAGTCGTCGCTACAACTTTCTTGGAGCAAAAAATGCCAACTTTTCCATCTCGGCGAACAGTTTGGGGAATTTTAGTCGAGAATTTCTAAAGTTCTTTCACTTTAACCACGCAACGGAAAATAGAGGCTTAAAACGGAGCAACCAGCTGGTTAAACTGTTTTAAAATAGAAAACTTCGTGATTTAGAAAAATAGTCTTTGTCGTTGTTCTTGGCATTCAAAGTGTCTTCTTCGTTTCCTTCAAACCAAAGGCGTTTAGCAAATCCAAATCTGGGAATTCATCCCGTGTGGCACCATTTCTCAGGAAGGGAGATGTTTCAGTTTTCTATGGGTTTCCGCGCATATAGGTTAGCTTTTTGATTAGTCAGAGCGCACTTTGTGTCTAAGTTATGTTATAAAACCAATTATTCCATGTGGCTAAGTGTTAGTATTTATTGATAGATCACACAAGAAGTCAAAATGAGATAAGAGCATCAAAGACACACTTTCCAGCGTCTCGTTCGAAACCATTTTTTTCTCACCACATTTTGACGTCATCTATGATCTATTACAGAACAGACACACAGCAACATGGAAATAACAATTGAACAGAGTTAACATAATGCATAAATTTTTGGTAGAGACTAAAAAGGGAAGAAATGGCTGTCTTTTTTTTAGTAAGAAAGAGCCACATAGCATGCTCAGAAGTTTGTAGGATTTTTGATAGGAAACAGAGTAAATCTAATCGAAGAATATTGTAGATTCTCCGTCCAGACGTATTAGTAGAAGAATGTTATATACGAGTGTTATTCTGACATTACTCGTTAGAGACGAACGCTTTTCGTTTTATTGTACTTTTTCTCATTCATTTCCTTTCATTTTTGGAGCGTTGTAGCACATTACGTGAAAACTATACTGCATTTAAACGAGAACTCGACCACTTTAGGAAGATGATTTGTAAATGTTGTCTCATCTTCCCCCTCACGTAAGCAGTCTCAATCATGATCGGCAAGAAGAAACCGCCATTGAAAACTCCTAGTAATTTCTCAGACATACATTCCTGTCGGAGATTGAACGGTCAATTATTTTGTTTACCTACACAATTCCGCAGAAACTAGAATAAATGCTCTTTCTTCATATCTTCGACGGTTTATCTATACGCTTTCGGCAGAATGCAAATGTTATTCTGCTAACTTGGAGTGAAAAAAGCGGCAGAGAAAGGCCTCATAACAAGTCTTTCGATTGCTCACTTCGTCTGCGATGTATATTGATTAAAACCGCTAGAGAACTGAGATTGATTCACGATGACATCCAGATGATAATGAAAGTTTTCCACCTTAGACTTAGACCTTGGATAAAGATTTCGTTACACAATGCTCTCGTTACGTAAGTATGTAATATTGGATGTACTATACAAAATCTTGAACAAACATTGTTACGTATGTGGAACAAGCGTTCAGTAGACTTTTTGCAAGATGATGGTGATACAATGGAGTTATCGAGCGTATTTTTCAAGGAGAAATCTCTAGTGGTTATTACTAATAGCTCTCATTTAAGATGTGCGCACGTCCAAAGTATTTACAGTTTTAAAGTATATTCCCGATCACCTTGTTGCGCCCATTCAGAGGAGAGTTTGTTCTCAGACTAAATTAATTTTCGCGTGCATTTCGTAATCGTTTTCGAGTACTCAAAGATTTTAAATGTTATAAAGGTTATACATACATA
The DNA here is from genome assembly GCF_036669915.1 of Pocillopora verrucosa. NCBI lineage: Eukaryota > Metazoa > Cnidaria > Anthozoa > Scleractinia > Pocilloporidae > Pocillopora > Pocillopora verrucosa. The sequence continues at coordinate 6,174,819 of NC_089323.1, forward strand.
TATACAGAGTACTAAGTTTAGTGGTTGGAAGGTGACAGTAATTGTTGAGCAGTTTGTTACGGACGATCTTGTTGTCAACGTGTTACTGGAGGAAACGACCTTGTCAGTTGGAGAGGTACAATTGTATTCTTACACCATGGTTTCAAAGTCGATGAAGTGATTGAGACCAGTGAGTGATTAGTGAACGTTATTGAAGGAAAACTAATTGACTAGTGTAACTCCTTATCATATACCTTCAATTGTGATCAGTGTCGTGTCCTGAGTGCTGTTTAAAATATTCGTGACACTACAGGTGTAATTTCCCCCATCCTCTCGCGAAGCTGCAGTGATTGACAACTGTATTTGACTCCCATTGAAAGATGGAATTGCCACTCTTGAATCATTAATAAGCCTTGAAGTATTTCCAGCAATCACAGTTCCGTCTTTTATCCACTGCACTTCAGACACTGGTGGTGACGCGTCATACCGACATATCAGCCGAACATTACTGCCTTCGGCCACATACTGCTCCTGATCGCCATCAATTGTAACTTCTGGTTTAACTGAAAGGTAAATAACGCCGACGTTAGGGTTAATAAATAATTCGAACATGCAGGATGCAATTGCTGCTTTGTAGCTTGTTGATGTCGACGTATATTTAACTTTTTGACAAAAAATGGTCACCAGTCGACGGCCCATGAATTTCACAGCAGGCAAGTATTGGACAAGGTAAAGAAAAAAAGGAAATCAATCTGGTACAATTTGTAATGAAATAATTACGAAAAAGTTTTTGAGAAAAGACCACAGCTGACTACCCATTTCAGTATCAAGAGCTTCAGGCCTCTCAAATATGATATTGCTTATGAGCTCCTCATGTTGGTATGAGTTATTAAATTCACACGTCTTCCTATTCCTTGTTCCCTGAAGGACGTCTATTATACCTTGCCATCTGCTCCAGGCAATGGACGGACCGAACAATTCTTAAACACTCTCCGAGATTTATTATTAAGAAATAGAACTGAGAGTCGCATTGAAATTAGTAATGAGGAATCCATTGATTTAGGAAGTGCTCAATAAAAGATCAGCCATTGAAATAGGTATTTACAAGAAACATGGTAGTTTTTTTGTAATTCCTATTGATATGAAACCCGTTAAACATCCGTGATATATTTGGTTCTGGTTTTCCTACAGCGTTACAAAACCAAGAGAATTTTTCTCCCTTCAGGCTCTTTTCTGGTATTAAAGGGATTGAGAACGCGGGATCTTCAAATAACCTTGTACTTACACAATATCGAAATCTCCAAATTACTTTCAGTTCTTTCTCGGTCTTTACTGGAGACAAGTGTCAACTTATAGCTTCCCTCGTCCGTTCTTTTCGCTCCGAGGAGAATGATTGATGTGTAATCATTTGTAATGTTCACGAGTATGTGACCGCGGTAAGATGGTTTTATCCATGGTGGGAGAAAAGGGGAATATTTGTCTACAATCTGCCACTCTTTTTCAAATAACATCTGAGAGAGTGAATTGCCTTTGCCAAATGAGTACCTCCATTCCAGCGTAACATTGTCACCTTCCACAGCAAGGAATGGATTTTTAGGTTCTTCAGCAAACACCGTCGCACCTGATAATAGAAATAGTAACAATTTTCCGGCTTCGGCAGATTTTTACTCTATAGGAAAATTTCAATAATCGCTTATAACTACATTGCTTTATAACTCTACATTTTTGGGATATTCAAAAAAAAGTGAAAAAAAAGAGAAAAAGTAAAACCATGCATCAACATTGAAATGTATGTTTTAAACTGTTTTAGTTCTTTACAAAAGTGTTTCGATTTAGCCATTTTAAGTTAATCTGATAGAATGTGCCTGTGTGCAAATAGTGTTATTAATTACTATTAAATTTATTTAAAAAGCAGATCGTGTACTCATTTCGATTGGTGCTAACTTATAATCTTTTGGAAGACAGACGCAATGATGACATGAACAGCTTTTGCTTATTAATTGAACTAAAAAGCAACTATATGTAGATCACATGTTTCAGTTGCCTAATTCATAGAGAACTTAAGCACCGGACGTTTTAGAGGCAACGGCAACTTAAGCGACCGAAAGAGCCTGGGAAGAGAACAGCGTCGTTTCCGCCAAAATTCAAATGTTAAGCAGAGGCAAGTTTTGTGGCAACGGCTTCGGCAACGAACTCTGTTCGCTCTTTCATCAAAACTCCTGAAACGAAGGAAAAATGTCAAATCACGATTTTGGTGAAATGAGAGACCTGCTTCTACTTTTATACGCCAATGAAAGTATTTCTGAATTTTTGATTTTGTACGAAAGTTACAGTTCCGAGAATCCAGAATTCTCCTATAGCTGCCAGATGGACAAATCAGGGCGTTTAGCGGAGTTTAGAGTGAAGAAACAGGAAATTCCATTACTGGCAAATGTACTCCAAATACCAGTCACTGTCCGTTATCCGCAAAGAACAACCCGTAGTTGAATTGAGGGGCTTTGTATGCTTTTGAAGCGCTTCTCGTTTCCATGACCACTAGTCAGTCAAGACCAGTACCCGAAATAAGCATAATAATAAACACAGTGATGGATCATATCCTTGTCACCCATGGTCATCGAATTTCACGATGGAATTTTGATATCCAGAGTCCAGCAATGTTACAGGAATATGTAGCTATTATTCATGCAAAAGGTGCTCCATGCCACAAGACAACTGCTTTGGATTTATTGATGGAACGGTCAGGCCGATTTCTCGCCCTGGCCAACACCAAAGAGTTGTATACAATGATCGTAAACGTATACGTTCGCTGAAGCTTCAGTCGGTTGCCCCTCCAAATGGGCTTATTGGAAATATGTACGGACCTGTTGGTAAGTTATTCTAGGAGGCCATAAATAATAAGCTACCACATGTGCTTTTCATTTGTTAACCTTCATGTCAAATGTTTTGGTATGCAGAAGGAAGAAAACACGATGCAAGCATGTTGGTGGACTCCAACCTTCTCCCAGAACTGGAAAGAAATGCCTTTTCCCCGACAGACCAGCCCATGAGTGTTTGTGGTGACCCTGCATATCCACTGGAAGTACACCTGCAAGCATCATTTCGCCACGGTGTCGTAACACCAATGATGAAAAAGTACAATTTAGATAAGAGTTCTGTGAGAGTAACTGTTGAGTGGTTATTTGGAGACATCATCCATTATTTAAAATTTTCAGATTTTAAGAAAAATCTGAAAATTGGATGAGCAGTGTGGGGAAAATGTATTTTGTGTGTGAACGACTTAATAATGCTTTAACCTGCTTGTATGGAAACGAAACCCCAGAATCTTTTGGTCCGGATCACCCCTTCATTGCAGTATTATTTCAGGTGAATTAAAAAAGTAACAAGATCAAAATAAGAGCCCATATTTTCACTGAACACAGATTTATTTATTATTCTCCTGGCTTGCCACCCATGCATGAGCCAAACGTATATTAACATCGAATCAGTAAATATAACATGCTGAAAATTCAGACCGACAGCAAGAATTTTCAAAAACTTTTCCATAATTTAAGACGTTTAAAGTTCTTCAAAAGTCGTAAGACAGCAGCAATCAAGCATATTAAAGACACGAATAATTTTAGGTAAATACCTTGTGCATCATAATCTCGATAAATGAACTTGTTTAGCCAGATTACTGTTGATATTAGATTTATCCTGACTGTTGATGTTTAGTTCATGACATGTCTAACAAGTATATAAACCAGAGAAACTAATTTCAAAACAGCAACACAGTTCCATTTTTGAAAAATATTTCACAAACACAAGTGAATAAGATAGACAGCAATATCTAAAAACCTGTCTTTTTGTTAAAGTAAATAAACATTTAACAGGTGCATACTTGAGTAAATTGTTCACGCTGCACAAATGTACGCATACTTGTAAAGCTAATACAGTGTGCTGGAATGAATGAACTCAATAGTGAAAGGTTCGAGTTTCAACTCTTACTTGTTAACAATTTTTTGATGACCAACAGAATATATCGTTTGTGTCGTTTGCTTCTGTTGCTGTAAGACAGCCACCATCACTTGCTGATTCCGCTCTTGCTCTTCTCTTCTTAGATCTATCTCTTTTTGTCGTAAATCTCTTAAAGATAAAATCTTGATGTCTTAACTTGATTTAACTTTTCTGTGATGACTTCCCATCTTTCTCCCCTGGCGACACTTCTTTTCTTTAACGACTGAAAACAAGTCGTTCGCAATCATCTCTAGGAGCAAAATAACATCATGATCTGCGGTCCATTCCATAACCCTAAAAGCAAAATACAACAATTCAATTATTCACTGATCGTAAAAATTTATGGAAACCTAATGATTTACAGGAAATTAAGTTTTGCTGAAATGTATTTGAGACGCTTTGCTTACTTTGGTTTTCTATCAGTTTAGACTGAAGCCGCCGTCTTTCGCTCAAAAGCTAAGAGAATTAAAAATAGAGGTTTGCTATCATGCCTGATGAATTATTATCGACAATAAGGAGGAAAATGCTTCTACAAAGGTCACAAGGGCAAAATATGTTTAAAATAAGTTTGGCACATGCCAATAAGGAAAAGGTACTCACCTTTTCGAAACAATGCCAAAATGGAGCTTTCCACGTTCGCGCGAAGCAATGACGGCTTGACAGCAAATGACAAGAACGTCAACCGGAACTAAAAGTCACTTCTGGTCACCGTCGCCGTCGCAAAATCGCCTTATATGTTGATTTGTTGACAATCTTTATATTGTATGCATTTTGATTGATTTTTACGTATAATCTATTGGAAGACAGTCGCATAGATGAAGTCACCATTACCAAATTTTGACTTTTTTCATATTATTATGCAATAGACCACACTTTCTTCCGCAGTAGTTCGTAGGATTTAGATAGGAAACACACAATAAATCCGATCGAAGAATATTCTTGATTTCCGCCCATACGAGTGCAACTCTGACATCACTCCTCAGAGACAAACATTTTTCGTTTTCTTGCGCTTTCTCATATTCATTTTCTTTTATTTTTGGAGCGTTGAGGCTCATTACGTGAAAATTATGCAGTATCAAAACGAGAAATCGACCATTTTAAGAAAATGGTTCGTAATTGTTGTTTCATCTTCCCTAGTCACGCGCGCAGTCTCAATAATAATTGGCAAAAATGAATGCCTATTTAAAACATAATTTACTCCACAAAAAATACATTTTACTGAACGAAAATTAAACGAATTAAAATAGCTATTTGTCACCGAAGCACCACCGTCATTTGAAACCGACAGTAAACAATTCCTTCGATCCAGGTGACTATCACGAGCAAACACGGAAGTCTGGAACGATGCGTGTATAGCGATGTGTGTATAGCGCAACGTCTCAGATTCGTAACAATACAAGACGAACAGGAAAAAAGGCAACTCTCTAGTTTTGATACTTTGAATGAAGCTTCGACTTTCACTCTCACATTTGCGTTAATTTCCCAGGCTTTCTTTACACAACATTAGGCACTAACATGGACATTTCTTGTAGGGTTGTTTACCTTATCTTACAATCTATACTGTTCTCGAGATTGTCGCCGCTTTTCCACCAAGCATCGCCTCACGAAAGCACGATACACGGTTCGAAATGGCAGGGTTCCTTACTTTTTATAAAGTCGTTGATGATATGTCTATATATACTTAGAAATCCAATTCACTCCAATATTCCGACAAGTTCGTTGACGACCACATTCAACCTTCACATTTTCAGAGACGTAATCAGGCTGAATCAAACTTTCAGTTTTCAGAAATACGCAACACATTTTTTTGAGAACTGAAAGCACCAATTCTTTGCTTCTTCTTAGTAATTTCTATTTGGTAAGGTCACGGTATTAGTTTTTTAGCATGTTTATAAATGCATGCATATAATGGCTTCTAACAATGAGATGCTTGTAAACCTTACCTTCGGCATCAAATATGAAAAGAGCACACAGAAAGATTGTAAATGAACCTGCCTCCATTACACAGGATGTCTTTTGCATTCTTTCACATCTATTGGGCTGCTTTAAAGCGAATAAAGACCGCCTTTTTCAACATAAAGAGGAACGAACCTCGCTGTGCTAAGAGGTTGTTACACGATGATCCTTGCAAGGTATCGATTACGTGTCTTAAATAATTATTGACTAATGGGTCAAGCATTTCCGTCGAGTTCGGAGTTTGGGGTTTAGATTTTTCAGTCAAGAGTTATCATAAATGTTCATTTTGATCACTATAATGAAGGATTCCGGCTATTTGCAAATTCTGTACAAGATGTAAACTGTTAGTTCTCCGAAATGCATTTGTCTAATGGAAAACCTCAACAATTTCCGCATAGTAATTCCTCAGACATATATATGCATTACAGACTGTCGTTTACTTTTGTTTGCAAATGTAATTCCGCAGGAACTGTCCTTGAATGGCCGCTTAATAGCATACAGAAAAATAAATTCTTTAACCTTACACGTATGCACATGACAACATGGATTGTTAAACTTAATTTTTATAAATACTCCTTCAGCAGGTCAATATCATAGTCAGGAGGACTGAGAGTGCCTACCTCTGAAGTCTCAGAGTGTAAAATGACAGTACCGATAAGCTGTTCAAAAATAAGGCCAGCACTTCTCGAGAATAAACTTGATTAAAGAAATCGTTTTGTAGTTAAGCAGCCGCTCCTCATTGCGTTATTTGACTTACTGACTTACCTCATGGACATGTTTCGAATCTTTGAACTAAAGAGCATTCTTAATTCAGCTATCCATGACGAAATACAAGTTCAGTTTTCTTCAATGTTGAAGTGCCCGCCATTTTAAACTCAGCTGCTGAGAGAAACGATTTGACGACAGCATGTCTCAAGTCAACGCGGTTGGCAAATTCTTGAAATTTGGCGGGAAAAGTTCTATGTCGGTGTTTGTTAGCCGTTAACACTGTCAGCCCTTGTTTTGAAGTATTTCGGGTTAAGTCAGAAGCATTATGTGTATTAACTGTACGTTTACAACAGAGAAGTTACACGCTTCATTGTTTACAACCTCCGAATGTGAACAAACTGCGCCTTTGTTCAATCGCTTTAACAATCGCGCTAAATATATCTCAAGCATGCGCTTCGCTCTCGGCAGAGATCTGGGGACTAATAATTGTTTTAAAATGGCGGATGGCAGAACGCAAAAGAATTTCTTTACGCGATCATTGGAGTCACTTTGGTCTTTGATGTCTTAAACTGTAGTTTTTCATATGTTGCACACCTCTTACTGTTCAACTAGGCTCAGAAACTGTACGTAGCATGAGGATAGCGTTCAGTCGACATGTACAACCTCCTCTGCTCTCGCTCTTTCGACAGTCTAGAATCATTACGTTGGCGAGATGTATTCACAATCGCACTTATAACAAGAGGAAATCTTTGTATGATGTCTTAGATGTACCCCATACTGCAACACAGGATGAGATTAAAACTGCCTATTACGAATTGTCTTTAAAATATCACCCAGACGTAAACAAGAGCGAGAAATCTGAGCACAAGTTTCAAGGTTTGTTGTGCCTTTAGTGTGTTCTCTGCACAAATGGGTGATGTCAGCTCCCCTGTTTTCCTGTTTGTTGCATAAACTTAACGTTTTTAGAGGCCAATCTGTAATTACACCTCATCATTGTAGTCGTATTTGATCAGAAACCACGTGCAGTTTGTAAGCTGAAAGTTGTATCCAAGCATGAAACCTACACTCGTTTTAAATCTTTTTACTCAGTTGTTCATACATGTACATGCTTAATAAGAGTAACTTAGTCAATGGCTAATCTGAAAGCTTAAGTCCAAAATTTAGTTTTTTAACAAAAAAATTATCTCAGGGACTTTTGTCTTTTCAATACCAATCATCTATACTAACTACACGTGTGTCAAGGATAATCAGAACTATAACAAAATTCTCGAACTTGATTGGTTATCATCAAGCCTGATATGAGCACAAATGGGACAGTGTTCATGCTTGTAATTAGAAAGTGTTACAGGACAGTTAACTCATCATACCTGTGTTAGTGGACAGTACATGTCGTGTGCCTGCACAGTTGTTATGCATCTTGTAGAGAAAACTTTTTTGTTTTGTTTTGTTTTGTTTTGTCTTGTTTTGTTTTGTTTTGTTTTTTTTTATGAAAACATACAACCAATGTCTATTTTTTTTTATCTAAGTTTTGATTAATTAGTTACTAGACTTCATGTCTTCCAATTCTGCCTGTAATCATACTCATGATTCACAAATCAGAATCCTTTGTTGCAGTTGTCCAATTTTGTCAATCACTTGAATGATTACAGACCAAATTGGACACCACTCTCTCCTATTACCATTATTAGCCCTTTACACCCTAACATCAGTATGCATATTCTCCATAATGTTATTTAAACATTTCTTAAGGTGCTGACAAGGAGAATTTGTCTGCTAATCAAAAGGCCCCTTCCCTTGTGACCATTTCCTTTATTCTAATGACCTTAATAATTATGTGATTCAGGAGTGATATTGCAAGGATAAAAATTGGCAGTTGCACCGTCACCAGTGGTGAGCTAAAACTGATCAGGGCCACCAAAAGTTAAGGTTTGAATGCCTGATGTGTGACTACACTACAGACTTTCAAAAAGTTGCAATGTAAATCATACGAGTCCAAAGTTTAAATTAAAACTCAATATGTAATTTAATTAGACTACCTTTCTCCTCGATTCTTTGTGTGGACCCTAAGATCATCCATTTTAGTGAATTTTTAGCTCTGAAGTGGAAATTCCGAGCTGTTTTAACAATGATTTCATGAGTGATCCACATTCATAACATATAGACACCATTTTGATTTTGTGATTGCCATGTGACTCTGGACTTACCCAGACTTCTGTGCAGGATGTGTTCTTTCCTTTTAGTTAATGCTCCGTTAAAAGCCATGGGGCGCTTACTCAAGTTTTTAATTTTAAACTAGAGAAAATCAAGGGCTACTTTATTTTGGGATGGGCCACTAAGAATTCAAGGAAACTGGCCTGACTGGCCACCAAGCACTGGAGTTAATTTTTGCCCTGATATTGTTGGTAAAAATTAGATGCAAATCACCCTTAGGGTTTAAAGGGTTATTTCACAGTTTGGAGCTTGACAATAGAACATGCACAATAACCTGGTATCATCCCATAAGTGGTGATATTTTGAGAAAGTGTGTACATTACTGTTAATCAGAAACAGTTTCTTTCTTACATTGCATCATAGAGTTTTGAGTTTGTGAAAGAGTTAATAGAAAATTTTAGCACTCAAATATTTTATAAAAAGGATAAATTTATATGCATTTACCACACTTTCCTTCCTGTTTCAGAAATCACAAATGCATACAATGTTTTACGCAACTTAACATCTAGAAGAGATTATGACAAGGAGATTGGAACATACTTCACTATGAGAGGTGCAAAGAAGAAGGAAAGTGGAGAGAAGGTTTTGCGGCTGACAGATGAAATGTTGGAAATAGATATGCGAGGAATTAAACAGGTACTTACTGCAGGACATTGTAATATTTGACATGGTAATTTAGTATCATTAACTGAGTTGACAATGTAAATTGGCCACCATTAAGGTTTTTAATGGATGACATTTCAAACATTAGCCCTTTGTCATTCACTCTGAAACCCTTTGAAACTTTTTTTAACAGTGGGTAATTTATATAATAAAGTTATACTCTCCCACCAAGGCAGCGCTACAGTTTCTTTAGAAACTTACTGCTTTATTCACTGTGATATTTACTTTACCCATTGGCTGTACATACATGTACACTTATAAACTGCATGTATTTTTCTTATATTTTCTGTGATACTGAATCCTGTATCTTGCAAGAAACAATGAATTCTTAAATTCTTGGTGTAACTGCCAGATATTAAATTTTTTTTTCCTAGTGATAACAATGCAGCACAATTGAGTGGTTTGAAAATTTCTAAATTAATAGAACAAAATTTCCTTTGTTTCCTTGTTTTGAGAGAATCCACGATCAAGAATCGAAGTTGAGTTTTGAGGGACTGTCAACTTACTTTTGATCAGTACTATACATGTCCACTAACCATCCTGCAATTGAACGTTTACTCTCAGCATCTTTTCAACCTTTAACTCCCCAGATCTCATTAGTAATTCTCCCTACTGTCTGCCAAATAATTATCATTATGTTAGTTTGGAGAATTTGTTATCAGATCAAATAGTAATCCCAAAATTGATATTTTTCTTTATTCTCACCACTTGTCTGCATGATATTGTATAAAAAGGAGAAATTCTGTCTTGGTCACTTACAGGAGTTTAAGGGTTAACTGGATAATCTATTGAAATTTTGAGGTGGTGTTACATAATAGAATTTAGAAAAATGATATCTTATCTTGGAGATGTTACATTTTAATCACTTGGAGAAGTTGAGGATTAATGAGATACCTTTTTCATAACAGAGTCAAGTGTTTCTCAGCACAATTGCAACTTTGAGCACAATAACCTGTACACCAGTACGACTGATGAATGTGTCAGTATCAGATGGTGGACTACAGTCACATGACATGAGAGTGTTACAGCTGTTGCGGCAAATCTCCAGTGGGACACTTGCAGCTAATACAGGACTGTCTATGGTAACCAATGTCCCTAGTGAGCTAATTGGAGGGAATTTCTCGGCAGAGGCTGGACGACTGGGGTATGTTAACAGTGTTAGACCATACAAATGTGGTTAGAGTTTTCCTCCACCATACTGTATCTTTCTTTTTATGTTTATTTGCAGTTTGGTTTTCTGTCTTGTTTCTTTACATTAGATGATCAAAAAAAAATTTAAAAAAACAAAAAAGAAGGTTTGGGAGTGACAGTTGTGCCTAGATAGTTACATGTCCAGTGCATGGGATTTACACTGTACTTAAATGAACTAGGATTATTTCTCTTGCACAGCAGGATTTAAAGAAAGAAAAATATACATGTTTGTAGTTTGTCTTTCATTCTTGTTTTTGGTGGCAAGATAAACTTTAATGTAACCACACCACTCTACCACTGCAATTTGGGTGTGCTGTTGAGAAATCAGTGGAAATTGATTGTTATCGACAATGCAATATTATGCGCCCTTCTTGGGGGATGCCATTCAGCATAAGATGTATTGAAATGCTTGTAATGGAAATTTTCCAAGCTCAAATAGACAATCCTTTGTCAAAAATCCTTGTCATACCTGTGATCCATGCATGAATATTTCAGTCACTTTCTTGCCACTTACACTGTGTACTCTCATTAAAAAGGACATTGTTCCAAGTTGAGATATACATGTATCTGCTCTTCTTTAAGGTTTTCGTTTAAGGAAGGGTCAAATTTTATGTTTGTATATTCTATAACATTACTGCTATATAATTATCAGCTAAATATGTAGCACTTTAGTTGTATTTTGTTTTGGAAGATCCTTGAATCTCACAGTTTCACTTTGATTACAAAGGCTTTTTTTTCAAGCAAAGCTACTGTGCATGTTTATAACCATCACTTTTTTAAATTCCTTTTTTTAATTCCTTTTTTTTCAGTCACTTAAACCTGTTGGTCACATCAGCCCTTCCATGCTGCCCATTTTTACCAATTCCTGAATACACAAGATTTAACAGACTTCACATAAAAGGTTCAACCCATTCCTACAAGGCAGTCATTAATGCAGACTACATCCAAAATGTGAGTAGATGTACCGTATTTACTTGTGTAACCATTTTTAAGTTAAGAAAATCAGGTTTTTCATCATTTCTAGTCAAAGAAGTCAAATTCAGACAGATAGAAATTTCCCAGAAGTTAATCTCTTATTTCTGGGAGTGTATTGAAAACACAGGGAATTAAAAAACTGCAGAGCAAAATGTAACCAAATGCTTTGAGGTTTATCAGCACTCGTTTATATCACCATGATTTAAGAATACACAAGCACTTCGATTTATTGGAGAAGTATTTTACCATATTTTGTAAATCACACTGGTATGCCAGTTTCATCCTTGTGTATGTGCACTACAACTTCTCTAACCCTTTACACCCTAACATCAGTATGCATCTTCTCCATACTGTTCTCCATACATTTCCCAAGGTGTTGACAAGGAGAATTTGTCTCACCATCAAGAGCTTCTTTAGTTGGTGACCATTGCCTTTATTCTCTTAACCTTAATGTTTGATTCAGAGGTGAGACTGTTAGGAGAAATTACATGTTAGTCACTTTAGGAGTCAAAGGGTTTATACAAGTTCATCAATTTTTTATTTTTGATTTTTTGGTTTTTGATTTTATCTCTTCAGGTTATGAAGCCGTTGGTTGGCAAGTTTGGATTTGACTTTAACTTTGATATTCGTAAAAGGTATTTCAATGCTCTTTTATTATTTATGGAAAGTTCAGCTTTATAACATTTGTTCTACATTGTAACTGAACTACAATGTCATGTTTAAGATCAGGAAAGATATTTTGGTAGTTTTTGCATTTGACTTCTCAGCTTTTCCTATTTGAAATTTGGAGCCATTGTATGGTGCATTTTAAATTTCCTTTGACTGTGATTGATTTTTGCTCGTGTTTTCCACAATGTACGTACACATGCATATCAACAGGTCTTACTGAGCATAACAAGATGACTCAAGCACATGCATGAAATTTTACCATGAATGTCTTTTGTTTTTGTTTTTGTTTGAAAAGAGATCACTCATGAAACTCAATGTAGATTTACATTGACTGTATGAGCATGGTTTTTTTCCAAATCCCTGAAAAATCCATGTTTTGAAAGCCATCCACAGTAGATGTGCTTTAATTATTCCCTCAAACTCAGAGTACACGTACATATGGTAGTTTTTTTGTGCCTAGCATGGCACTGGCAAAATTATGCTACTGTGAAAAAGATTTTCACAAAATCTTTCATGTCCAAAAAGGTGAATATTTTCACTGCAACTTGTCCTTAGCATCTTTGCTGCAGCTTATCAACCAGTAAATCTGGGCCTTAACCTTTAACTCCCATGAGTGACCATGACAGAATTTTTCCTTACAATATCAAGCAAGTGATGAGAATAAAGAAAAATATTAATTAGGGGATTATTAGTTGATCCAATGCCAAATTCTTCAAACTAACATCGTGAGAGCTATATGGCAGACAGTAAGGAAAATTACTAATGAGATCTTGGGAATTAAAGGGTTAAAGTGTATAATAAGTGTTTGTTTTTGCCTTGTAGGAGTTATCATCCATACTGGGAGGGTAAAATATGTGTAGAGAGTCTCCCAGTTCACTGTCTGACTCCTGTTGTAATGAAAGAAAGTGGCACTGTACGGGAGATCACAGGTTGGGCATTTGTTGCTGGAGCAAAGCCTGTCAGGGTATGTTCAACTTGATCATAAATACATTAACTCTGGCTCTTACATGTACTTCTAAAATTTATTTCAGTCCTGGTCAGTAGTAATAGGGGGCACTATGATACACAGCCAATCAGAGAGGAGGATTATATACCATGTGGTACAAATGAACCAATCATACCCATGACCGTATGGGCGTCCAAGATGGCGATATGATGTAACACAATCTCATTGTCACGCGTGTCACGCACATGTGGTACATAATCCTCTACTCTGAATGAGTGCAAACTATAGATCAGTGATCAGTGCACAGGAATTTGGGTGGAACTATGACATAAGAAAAGGCACAGGGTTGAAGAAAAAAAATTCTCTGTTTTGTAGTTACATTGAAAAAAGACTCAGTTAGAATATGGCAATCTTTTCCACAATGATTTTTTAACCCTTTAACTGAAGATCTGATTGTTAATTCTCTCCTCCAGCTTTTACACAATTCCTGGTAAATAAGTTAGGCGAATTTGGTATTAGATCAAGAGAACAACTTGCACCTGATAAGTTTGGGTGTTTTCATTAGCCCTTTGTTGGATAATGTGTGGATATCACAGGAAGAAGGTTCATGTTAATCACTCCTGGGAGTCAAAGGGTTAACTGCTTGATGAAATCAATACACGTTCATTTGTGTATCAGCTGTTATAGTAATTTTCAAATATCAAAAATGTTTCAGATTGCTCAGGTTATGGCGAAGCAGGCGCATCAGATGTTAAAGACTCAATTCCCACAAGTCCCGCTGGATATCGATAGCAGACGAGACAGAGACTGTAGAAGTGAAGGGACAGGGCAGGGGCTGATGTAAGTCGAAAGTGAATCGACTAACAAATTTTTGTGCGTCAGATCTGCTGTCACAAATCTTGTTTTACATTGAAACTTAGGACAAATTTCACCGTCAGGAAGTTCTGGCACAGCTGAAAATAATTATGCTCAGTGTTTTACTATTGTACATGTAATTGTCATACTCGCTGACAATGGAGAAAAAAGTGTCCTGGTTTTTAGAGTTCACTTTTCCCTTAAGTTAAAAAATCAATTTATGAAGATGCACTTGTTCCATGTACATGTGAGATACGTTTATTACCTGCTAAACCAAAAAAAAATTGTCATATCAAGTGTTTTCCTTTATCCCAGGCTAATTGCAAAAATGTCATCTGGCGTTTTGCTGTCGGGGACTGCCATATGGGAAAAAGGTTAGTTATTCGATATAAAATATGAGATAAGAACTTGCATAATTACATAAGGTTTCCCTCGACAAACTGGACATGAAGGTTTTGTTACAGTAAATGAGATGTTTGTTCATACAAACATGGATAGAGGCAAGCAAATTGTAACGTGCTGGCCTGAATTCGCCCGAAAGTCATCTCGCCCGAAGACATATCACCTGAAACTGGAGTCATGTCGCCCGAAATCCTGAGTCGTGTCGCCTGAAGAAACAATCACTTAAAAGATGAGACTTACGGACTTTAAATAGTCAACAAAGTTTAGAAATCTTTATCACTCAAGCGCCTTAAAGACTTTGACTACATAGCAAACGATCATATGGTCAAAACTGGATTATGTCTGAGTAACGACTCTCAATGCGTTGTTTTTTCTAAAATCAAAGTGAAGCGTTGTTAGTTTGGTATCCACCCATTCCGTAACCACGGATGTTTTGCACATAATGTATTATGAATAATATGTTGTACGTCCTATTTTTTGCAATTGTAATAATTTGATGTTTTTCGTAATGGTAGGAATGGCTCCAGTGGAGGTTGTTTCTAAAGCTGTTCAGATGCTGGTGAATAATGTGAACAGCGGTTCGTGCATCGATAGGCTGTTACAGGAGCATGTAAGTTATTTTCACCATAACACAATGTGGGTATCCTGTGTACGGTTATATTAAACAGCAAAAATACACACAATTTAGGAGGAGCGTCAAGATGTCAGAAAAATATATTTGGTATCTGACGAGCTAAAAAATAGCTCACGTTGACGAAAAGAAGTCATACTCTTACTGCTGAACTGGAGAAGGACCTTATCTTTTCCTCGATATATACACGCTTAGATATGGAAGTTATTTGGAACAGGTAGGCGTCTCTGCCAGAAACATATGTTTTTGTTCAAATATGGAATCAAAGGTTCCAAGAATTTTTGTGTTGCTGGTTTTTTTTACGCAACTTTGTTTCTGATAATAGTCATTTCCTTTTCACCAAGAGAGTGTTCATGGTGAGTTTCTCTCTGTTTTCAGGCTATTTTACTGATGGCATTGGCCTGCGGAAGGTCGTCCATACGGATGCAGCGGCTCACCAATCGAGCTAAAGCTACGATGCTGGCTGTGGAGACGTTTACAGAGGTTTGTGTGCTAAGTGGTATGCGTCTAGAGCGCCTTTTAATTTATCGTCCAAAAACCGAAACCAAATTAATCACCGTGGCCAATCAGAATGAAGGAAATAAGGAGCCAATTGAGTCTCATAGGAGATAATCGTAATTGGCTTGAAGCGCGAGAAACTGCACCTAACTAAGACGGTGATTGATTATTAAGGTGGCGCGAGTGTTTTTGACCAATCGCAGAACGTACTGAGCCAAAACCAATAGAATCTAATAGTGTGTCGAACTCTCGAATGAATTATTCTTTTCTTGCTCTAACCTCAACTATAATTCCGTAATAGAGATCTGCTACTCGTTTCATTGTGCTAGAAAAAGACATTAATTAATGAAAATATAACACCCATGCCTTCGAAAAAGACGAAAAAGAAGTTGATCGTAACGACCTAAACTGTGAAATCAACACAAAGCTTTGTTTAGTGACAATTGATTGGCTCTACCTCCCCCTCATCCAAATGTTTGACTGCAAATTTCTTGGGCTAAATTAATGCCCAAGAATACTACCCTGAGGCAAAATTTGTTCCACCATAAAATTCTCGCCTGAACTCGATACGTGCTGGACGATAGTTTGATCTGAGTTAGTGTTTAACGTATAACGAATCAAAAAAGAACCAAACGTTGTTCTCTTTTCTGTAGGTGGAGTTTAAAATCAGTTCAAAGACACCAAAGACTGTCTTGGTTGAATGCGAGGGCCTGGGACTTCTTAATGAGCACGTGCCGCCGGATGACAATTTGACATATGAATCAGCAGATGGCGAACTTCTATCGGATGACGAATACGAAACATCTGAGGAGTTGGATTCTGATAATGAAACAGTTCGTAGCGAGGAACAAGATGATGAACTCGAAAGAATGAAAAAGACGATCTGAATTAGAGGGAAAAGCCGATTTTTATGCCGGTCGTAAATGAGCTTCGCAGCTGTAGGGCTATCCCAGCTTGCCTAGCGGTCTTGCCTAAGGAAGTTACAGTGAGGCATAACTGTTTTTATACCATTCCGCTTGTAAGACTCGGACTGATAGCTCAGTCACTGTATTTACATGGAAGAACGCAGAAGCGAGCTAGAAAATGAGAAGATGTGCGAAAATAAGGTAGTTTGTGGATACTTCGAAGGAATGGAAAATGTTGATCGGCTCTGTTCCTGAAATTCTAAAATGAAACAACCTACAAATTCTCGGTATGTTCCGACGAAGGACTAACGCTCGCAACATCAGCTTTAGAAACTATTTACAGTGGACAATTTACATTAACAAGATACAACCGCCGCCCAACCGATATAGCACCACAGTACCTTAGAAACTTACCCCCTTTACTCTGTTTCACTATGCTCTATTGACTCTAATAACCTTAATACTGCTTCATCAAGACTCAAGGTCATGCGGTTGTGTTCCGTTTTACATGTAGAACCTTTGTCTCTAACGAGTTGGCGTTTTCCTAAACACAGACAAATTGTGTAGTTCACTGTGTCCATTCAAGTTTACCAAATCTCAGTATCGGTTCATTATCTCACAAGCGTACTAAAGTTCGACGTCACCTGCTATCAAAAACAAATCTATAGGGTTTTTTTCCTAATAACTCCACGAAAAGTGGTTTTAAGGTCCTTTAAGATAAAATAATCATGAAATTAAATGGTCTTTTTTACAGAATTTTTTGGGCTTAAATATGTTCTCAGGAGATTACGGAGTTGACGGAACTGATGTTTTACACTGAAAATTCAAGTTTTTGCTTTGTATGAAGAAATTAGAGGATCACACTAATTCGCCCAACTGTGGGAAATTAACACTGGTGCTATTAATTCTAACTTTACGCAGATGGATGGGAAATGTACATTTACACTCGAGGGAATTATAAATTTCGTCTAAGTCAGTTCATAATTTTTGTAGAGCTTTGGGAGAAACGTTTGTTCAAGTGAAACTTAATCAGTATTTACTAGTAAATCCTAACAAGCTTCTTAAAAATAGGAGTCATAATCGGCCCAGATTTCGTCGTATTATCTCGATAAGCCCAAATCGGATCAAAACAGGTCAAATAAAGCAATTTAAAGGTATCGATAACTTTCTTATCCGAGCCAATCATCTGAGAATTCAACCGTATGCTACTTGAAATCGAACAACAATCTGTCGCGTACGGTAATAAAAGTATATAATCGTCGCCGTGGCAACATCTACCACAACTTTTGTTCGAGAACAATCGATTTTGCTCGCTTCATGTGAACAGCGATTTCAATACAAAATGATAAAAGAAATGTACAACTGCACCCACACAGGAGTCAAATGATTGCACATGCGCACTATGATGGATAATTTGCCATAGTGAACAAGTAGAATAAAACGTAGGACGTAGTTTTTGGTAGTTTCTAAGGCCAAAACTTATACAGATTGTTGTTTTGGACTTTACCCACAATCTGTTAGTTTACATTCTCGTACTATTTTTTTACACTTTGCACGGCGGCGTAATAGAGTCGTCCGTAAACTTGGCCGTGCTGGCTGAAGTTATTCTGTGTTGTGTTAATGGTGGAGTTGCCGGTAAACACCGAAGGAAATGTGTGAAAAACAGAAGAACCAGAACCACACAAGATATTTGTGACGGTCTGTGTTTGTCGCGGACAGTAGACTGTGCAGTAAAGGTAGAAGAAAGGTTCTGTCATTTTCCTTTATCACCGAAACAAAGCGTTTGTTTTGAAAAAGGTTGCGATATCTCACTATAAAATAGGGCCAGGATTTAATTTCTCTTCAAAATCCTTTTTTCATTTGTCTTACGAATTGGAATATTTAGGAATTTAATCTTATTTCCCTCACTTTACGCTGGACACGCGTTCGGAAATCCTTTTTGTTGATTTCAAACTTTCGTGCATGCGCAGTGTTTGACCGCTGTGTTAACTGCACCACCACAGAAATGTGCAACCACGCTTCTTCAGAAATGTGTAACCTCTTCAGAAATGTGTGGCAGGGATACCAGACTCTTTTTCTCGGAGAGAGCCTGGGTACAGACTCTCAAGAATCAAAACTTTGAAGGTGGCTAAAAAGTACAATGCCGCTCTTTACGAGAACAATTGAAATTTTAAATTTGCTTTTACGGAATATAATGGTTAAAGTAAATAAAGCACAAATATACAAAATCTATCTTAAAATATTTTAACTCCAAATATCTGATTATTTATTCACCCCTTTAGTTGCTACAAATTTTCTTGTAAATTCGTTGTGAAAATTCCGTGCCAGATCAAAATAACAACTCCTACCTGATAAGTTGAGGTATTCTCATTACCTGTGTGCAGAACAATGTTTGATTGGGTATAATAGGGAGAAGTTACACGGAGGTCACTTCTGGTTGTTAGGGTGAACTGTTGAACTTGGAAAAGACATCTCTTGAAAGAAAATAACAACAACAACAGTCCAAGTATAACAAAACTCCTATGAATTGTCCATTGCACTTTAAAAAAAGTTGAAGAAAACAAATTCATAAACGCTTTCTGACACATTTGTTGAAAAAAATAGTCTTGAAAACCAGTTTCTTTTAATGCCCAGGGAAGGTTTGTTGCTTATTGAGAGCGGCAACGAACCGAACAATCTAGACCAATCAAGTTCCTTCTGATTCATAAAAACAATTTCTTTCCTCCCCGCAACAACAATCCATGCAGCAATTTCCCTGAGGTGGATTTGCTGTGTTTTGTTCCTAGTGAGGACAGCTTAGTCTCACTCCGTTAAATTGAACTCTTAAAATCACACCGTTCAAAATGAATACTGGTAGAACTTAAAGTGATTCCTATAAAAAAAAAGTTATAGAGCAATTTATGTTTAAACTTTCCCTAAATATTCCTTGAAAACGTCTGTTTCGAATAATAAATTAAAAAAAGATGGGTCAATGTGCTTGTTTAAAAAGAACTAAACTTACTCCATTTAAGCCTGTGCTAATCACGCGCGTCATTTCACTGCTTCACGGTACATTTCGAAGTCGTTGGAAGCAAGGGTTTGTGAAGCAATACTTAAAAAAAACTTGATATGTAGAAATTCTCGAGCGTATAATATATAATTTGTGGAAAAAAGACGCAATTTTAGACGAAATCGACTCAAAACGTTCCGTGAGTCGTTGCCTTCAAGGTCATAATTTGCTCCATCAGAGGAAAGGGCTTCGTGCACGCTTTGAGCTATATCGTTTTTTCACTTCAATACATTTTTTTTTAATTTCTCCATTTTAAAAGGAGTTAATTTGCACACAAAGGTTATGCAATAAAAAATATAGGTCACCGTGCTCCTTCACGGGCCAAAGAGAGTCTTACCTCTTTACCTGTAGTCTATTTATTGAAAAAAAAAATACCGTGGTCTCGGCGCGCGCGCTTATTCATCTGATTACGTGATTTTCTAAGCGCAGTACACGATGCGCAGTGTAATACTGAGAAATCACCTTCAGTATCTTTTAACTCTGGACTGTGATAAGACCATTTCACTGTACACGAAGACAAGTGAGAGAATAAAAAAAAACCATCAACCGAGACTGTTTTGAAACGACTAAAATTCTTAGAATTAAAAGGAATAGAAGCATGCGTCTGTCATGAAGGAGAATCAACACACACATATTAGAAATGAAAGGGTAAACAGGAAAGTTATCTTAAAGTTACTTCGCTCACGTGACCTAATAACGAGGGGCCTTTATGCCATGCTTGATCATACGCAATTCTGTCTCGTCCCTAGGACTCCCTCAAGTCACTTACCAGTGTCACGATAGAAAAGCAATCCAAGAGCGTTCGGTACTGGACAAAACAGATCTTGCGGTGATACAAAATACATGAACTTTGCCTCGGGCAAGTTTCATCGGAAATATCAGGGAGATTAGTGTTGACCACTGTTACAAATTAAAAACCTCTCTGATATACACTGCGGACCAGTCTAAACACATTTTACATCGACACCGTCACTATTCGCACTTGTTTTTCAGAACAACAACGATACTAATATACGTGAGGTTCAGTATCATTTTGGTATTAACCCCAGGTTTAATAAGCCAACGAATGACGGAAGGCTGTGTTTTAGATAGGTATCCTATAACAGTGATTGACACTGTATACACGAAGCATGTGCAAAGCATGCGGTTAGGCACAGATACTCACTGAGACACGCACAAAACGCGGAACCTGAAACAGTCTGCATAAAATTGGATTAGCCGAGGTCTACCATGACAATCACGTTAATAAATCAAAGGCGATTTTTTTTTCGCCCTCAACCGTTTATCTGATAAACATTTTGCGCAAATATAAAACAACACACGTGCATTGGTTTGTGGTTCTAAGAGTGATTAAGCCGAGTATTAAAACATTAATTGCCATAACGCGGCGTTGTGAAGTCACCTTCCATTCGACCTAACATCAATTAAACGCGTTCATTTAGATACCTCTTAAAACGCACCAGCGACATTAACTATGACGTTGCGGTTGCTTTCTGATATTGATAATATAATAAAGAGTCGTATTGTTTCCTTTCATGGCCATTCCCTTCTGACAAAATGCATTTAGAAAACTCCTTCCTGTATTCAGCAGAGTAAAAAGGAAATAAGAAAGGCCGACAGCTTTGAAAACGAAAACGGCCCTCCATCACGCATACAAACCGGCTACATTTTAGTTAAACTACATCTGTGACTGCCATGCCCAACTGATTAGCGAAGGAGGAGATTTGTGATTTTTTTTCATTTCTTTCATCTGCCGTGGGTAATGATTTTTAACTATCTTTCTTTTATTTTGAGATAGAACTTTTACGAGCAGACAATATCATTTTAAAGGAAGACAGAGGGCCCCACAAAGCCAAACGGAAGTTTGGGTGAACTTTAAATTCACTTTTCGGAAGACATTGTGCGAAAGAAGAGAACCAAAAACAGACTAAATTCTACATATTTCGCCTATTCGATCCCGAAAAAAATAAATACTTGGAAAATAAATGTCATTTCAGTATTTCAGTAGTAATTTAAGGAAAAACTATGGTTGAATTAAAAAGCAGAAAATAATCAAAGTAATTTCATGTTTCTAATGTAGGTCGCAACACCACGCTAAGTTACTGAGGTATTTTACTATGGGTATATAATGTTTGACGAAGACCATGTCTAAACGTTCGTGATTTTTCGTGTACTGCTCCTTTGGTCACGAATTTCTTTCATTTGATTCATATGCCTCTTTTTAACCTCGACAACGCTGAAACTTATCGTGATTTTGATCACGAATTGTCTGGAGGGCGTTGATATCATACTAGTTCTTTACCAGCTATTGACAAAGTCAATAAAGACTTTTATAAAAGCTGGCTTCGTAAAAATTCCCCACAGCGTACTCGAACATTCTATCTCACAAAAGAGATTCTGATAAAAAACAAAAACGCTCTCAAAGCAATATCAACTCGATTCCACTAAATTTCGCACTTTTGTATTCATCTCTCGAAGAGATACAATATCTCTGACAAAAAATTCAATTTTTTTATCGAAGAATGGCGTCTAAACCAAGACACGATATACGAATGGTTTCGCTACATTTTTCAATCCGTGATCCTCATGTAAAAACAATCATTTCAGACATAATAATGGGAAAAAAATTAAATTTTCGAGGAAAAATCAAATTGGAATTCATCAGATTTGAAAAACTCTGTTCTGTAATCGAGAAGACTCAAATTATCTAAGAAATCTGTTTCGCAAATTGCGTGTACGTGCGTTTACAAATTAACAGATTCTTGATTTATAATCAAGACATTTTTTCAACTTAGAAACCCCATTTAGAGCCTTGAATGGCCTTAATTAGCAAACCAGCTGAATATTGTTCGCTCAACTCCTCCCCGGCTAGTTTAATTACTTAAGTACGTGTGTATATGAAAAACACCGAAAACGATATCGCCCAACAAGATAAACCTGGAGGGAAGTATGCACAAAAAACCCAAACACCTCCGCGCAATTCTTAGTTTTAAGCTCTGAATGTTCATTGACGCTTTTTAAACTCGTCTAGTTTTTCTGCGATTTACAATACAACAATACTGAATTAGCCTTGAAGTGTGGTGTCTATTCTGTTTGATCATTTTATTACGTGAAATTTAGTCACTTATCTAGACTGCGATAATAGTCTTTTCAGTTGACAGAAAAACACTCAAAAAGCCATTGAAAATGTGTCGCAATCGACATTTTACGATGCACATCTTGCTGAATCAAGTTTACGCATCGCGTTTTCTTTAGCTAACCAAATCGCCCGTAATTTCCTGTGTTGGAAAGGAAAATAATAGATTCCCCCCAAAGCTCGCGGAAGACGACAGGGAGTGATGAATTGTTAAAGCTTTTATTCTGCCCTTGATAACTTTTAATGAAAGAAGAAAAGTGGAAATGAAACATATTTCGATTAGCATACATTAGATACAGGTGTTTGGGGTCTTTGTCGACATGGCTTATCA
This sequence comes from Pocillopora verrucosa, assembly GCF_036669915.1. Classification (NCBI taxonomy): domain Eukaryota; kingdom Metazoa; phylum Cnidaria; class Anthozoa; order Scleractinia; family Pocilloporidae; genus Pocillopora; species Pocillopora verrucosa. The sequence goes on from NC_089323.1 coordinate 6,197,917, forward strand.
ACAAAGAATATAACAAAATTACGACTTTTATGGAGGATAATTTCTCACTCGTCATATTAATTTTACTTGAATTAGCTTTGCCTTAGAGACTACAACATTTAACAACAACGAAACGGCGCCAGAACAAAGGCATAGCCTGGAGGAAGGATTAAGATCGAACGCAAGAAAATTATATCATATTCTTTACAAATCTATCGTAAACATATACCAAGGTAGAAGATCCGGTTTATCTCAGTTTTCGATCAATACAAAAACTACTCTTGGCAATTTTCACATATTCATCCCTGTTTGACAATTGTTTGTATATTTCGGATAGCATGAAAGGAAATTAAATCATGCAAGAATTATGGCTTCTGTAATCACTGAGTTTGAGAAATTAATAATTGTGAAGTGGCCGTGCAAACATGAACTGTTCAAACTGTCAGAGATAGAGTTTATTGATTTCACGAGATTGACTCGAAACTGTTCGCGCTCAATGGCTGGTTTCACTTGCAACAAAAAAAGAAAGAGTTAATTAATTTTCAAATCGATTCTCGCTGAACTGCGAGCGGTGTCAAGTCCTAATTTTCATTTAGTGTAATCAAGGGCAAATAGAGAGTTTTTATTTGTTTAATAAGCCAACACGCTCGAAGGATTTGAGGCCAAAACAACAGAATTTGAGAATGAAAAACAATATATCAGGATTAGATACGGAACACGGGTAGTTTTCAATTTTAACCAAATGATATTGGTAACTAGAGTGGAGGCAAAACAGCTAAATTTATCAATTAAGTTCCGTTTCTTTTACCTGAAATTGAATACCCGTCTCATTTTCAAAAAAGAATAAAAAGGAAGACAGAAAATTACAATACTCTTTAAAATATGGTAAAGCAATTGATAGTCGTTTTTTGCGAAGGAGAATAAGTGGTGTATTTAATAGTGTTTATATGATCGACCGAGAAACCCTTGAAGTTTGCGTCAAAAGTAAATGAGAAATTCAGGTAATACCCATTCTACAGAGAGAGGCTTCTTTATTAACTTTTTCTCTTTTTTTTGGCGGGCATATTCAGTCAATTTCTAAACAACAAGACTTTGTAAATCTGTCGACACGATCATTGCGCTTAACACAAACCCTTTTAACGTATCGTTTTCCTTAAATTTTGAACTATATAAATTTCAGGTTAAAACAATCGTTTGCTGAATTGCATTTCATACGACTCTCCCCTAGAATGCCTTGAAAAAATTCAAGGAACGGGTAGTTTACAACCAAATTTTTTATCTTTTGATTCAGTGTAACCTCTTATTCCTTGGTATACAAATGCAAAAATTCCCTTGACCATGTTAAATCAAAAGTTGTTTTACAACGACTCGTTTTTTACATTAAAGATTAGTAAAGAGGGTTTCCTTCCATAAATAGTTATTTTTGGTGAATTAGAAAAAAAGATGGCCCTCGAGGAAAAGAAAACACAAAACCATGTTATAATTCAGAAGATGTTTTAATCGATATCTTTGTGGGGTGAAAACGTAAGATGATGTTTCCGCGGCGCCGTTTGGTGTTATCGTGTTTTGTGTTTGCAAATGGTTAACTTAGGATTAAACCCTCTCTCAAACGATCACAACTTCGATAGATGTGCTTGTAATATGCCGCAAAGATGGTCATAGTCCTGCAGTGAAAAACTAACTTATTTCGTTACCAACTTGCACAGAAAACTCTCTCTCTCTTCGAGTTCAACTCAGAAAAGAAAATTTCATGAAATATCTGTTTTTTTCGTCGTCTAGAAATCTATTTTCACTAGGAGATAATTTCATGCAGATGACTTGGATGTTTATTTACCTTAGGAAAGACATAATAAAACCATTTTATCTCAGAAGTGTATTGTAAACAAACTGCTCTTAGCAAAATGAAAATCAAACATGAATTGATAGCGCTGTTTAACAAATGGTTACAATCTTTTCCCTTATTAATTGTGCTATTCAAATTGCCTTCACGGTTTCGCAGCTAATTTCCGTCCATCTCTACGTGACGTTATGGCTTTTAACTTACCTTTCAAAGCCTTATCTGATATTGTACTCAAATGGGAGACATCTGCGAATAATTTGAAATAGATTTAGGCTCACCTTATAAAATTTGTTTGCCTTAATTTGACACTGAGGGTAGAATTCTAAACACGTGGGAGAGGTATTTCGGGTGAAAACAATAAACTTTCGAAGATCTAAATTCCACATTTTTTCAGCGTAGCGAAACAGCAGAGCTTCTTTTTACAATCACTACACAATCCGTGCAATAAACAGTGTCGTTTTGTTCCTGTTTAAGTGTACAGACCAAAGGAAAAGTTTTTATACGGCCTAATTACAAAGAACACCACCTTAATGAGGTAATTATTGGATAGGATATGGGAGAGTAAACCTTTTTGATGCTAATGTGTGAATAAATCTCCGATAGCCCCAGGGAGGGTAGTTGTTATAAGTGGTTATAGCACAGGTGGGTGGTCCCGGTGTACGTTGACTTATTCAAACAACTTTTGCCGACTGAAAACACATCTTCGCCACCTTCCAAGGATTCAGTTCACTCCGTGCAGCAAACTCCGTTTGGCCGTGCGTGCAAGCGTGCGTCCGTGCACCAATAAACACTTCAATGGCTTTCCAAGAGAATTTTAAACACGATGACGAGGAGATGTTGGCAGATCAAAGTTTTAAAACTGCCAAAAGCGACGATGAACACAATGAAATCCTCACGGAGAGAGAACCGGACGAAGATGAAGACGAAGGTCAAGAAAAAAACGATTCAAGTTTAAGACAGCAAAGCTCTACCAGTGAAAACCGAAGACAATCGTCTATGTCCAAACCACCCTACTCCTACATCGCTCTGATCACAATGGCTATTCTGCAATCACCGCAAAGAAAACTCACCCTAAGTGAAATCTGCGACTTCATCAAGCGCCGTTTTCCGTATTACCGCGAAAAGTTCCCCTCGTGGCAAAATTCCATAAGGCATAACCTCTCTCTGAACGATTGTTTCATGAAAATGCCGCGCGAACCGGGAAATCCTGGCAAAGGAAACTACTGGACATTGGATCCTGCCAGCGAGGGAATGTTCGATAACGGCAGTTTTCTGAGGAGGAGGAAAAGATTTAAGAGACCGCGGCCACCTGAGGGAGCCGTCAGCGCCTTTGGGTTTCAGTACTACTGGAATTGCATGGACTCTTCAAGCTGGCGACCGCCTCTGTACTCACATTTCTCAGTTCCAAGGTACCTGACATGTTTACCGCCAGCTCTCGGCAGATCAACAGACCCGCCTGTGTCAAGAGAAAGGCAAAGACCTGCAAAATTCTCCATCGCGAGTATCATCGGCTCGGAGACGGAAGAACACCGACCGCCGAATAGCAAAGTAAGCCCTTCCTTGTCGTGTTGTTCTAACGTGCGTTCGAGTTACAGCAACACTGTTAGACCTTGCATTGTATCACCAAGTTCCTACTGTACATACTGCAGTCAAATGGCTGGGAAACGGTAGAACAATTCTCTGATTGAGTGAACTATGCGGCACTGTAGTGTTTCTGGATAATTTCAGTTACTCTCCAAAGATGTGGTAAGGGAAATGTGTATTATTCTACAAATATGACTGTCATTTCTGATCGTTTAATGATCAGTTTTGAGGAGAAAGTTTATATTAAGAAATGTAAAAGGAAAATTGTTGAAACAACTATGATCGAGAATTTATCAAAGGAAAATCACAGTACTTCCTTATGAAATAATTGAGGAAAATTTTTGAATCATAAAAACCTGTGATACAGTCGTCCTGTTTCTTAAGATTTTATTTTTGACGTTTCACTGCTGTAGAATATCCCAAAGAAAACGAATGGTGAAGTAGATTGTTCTTGAGAGGCTAACCCACTATATTATCAAAGCAATCAAGTAAAAAATTCCAGAATAAAATCAGCTACGGCGTGGGAGTTGACGAAATGAACGAAAGCAGTCTTTTAATTTCGAATACCGTTGCAGAAGAACCAGTTTCTATTTGAAGTAAATGAAATAGATAAACTGTAATTTTAACCGTGCAACCGTTCAGAATTTAGTGAATTGTGTAAATAAAAAAGTGATTGTGAAACAATACTTAAAGCCCTCGAAAGAACGGTTTCAAAATAAATTGAACCAGTCAAGAAAAGATGAAGTTTGAACGTTTATTGTTTTCAAAAACGTAGGTATTCTCTCGGTATTGCACGCACCAAAACAAATTACCTTCTCATTTCAATTTATTTGTTATTTTTCCTCTGTGGCTAAGTTTTTGTAATGAAAACTTATTGTAATACGAAATAATTCATGCTGCTACAGATGTTAGCCAAGCCTAAAATTTAGCCATTTATCATTTGGCGAGCATTAAATGTAAACAAAAAAAGTCATTAGTCACTCCGCGTTATCGCTATCAGTTTTGTGAAAGCAGCCAATTCACGTTGCAATTGCTCAAAGCTACCGAAAAACAAATTGAAATCTTACAAAGCGACAATTACGAATACTTATTTAGTGATCAGTGCGAAACGCGTTTCATACTCGACATTTGTGTTTTTTATATTACACAAAATTAGCGAAATAGGAATCGCAAAATTGCTAATTAAGTTTTAGGGGCATTAGTCCAAAACAAACTCCCTTCGAGGTAGTTGGGGCCGAACGCGGCTTACAATTCTTATCTCCCTGTTTAGATGCCGTTTTCAAGTTAGATTTTCGAAATTTTCGAAGGAAGACTGAACACTTCGTTTAGAGAAGAGAATTTTTTAGTGAAAAGCCCTAGTTAATTGGTCGAAACATCACGAAAAGAAAATATATACTTTTCAGGATCTGGCGGTTTTAAGAAGAACTTTTTGGCGACGCAATCACTGCAGGGGTAGTGGGAAATGCTCAGTGAACATCTGCACACAATTGGTCGCTTTCACACGAACTGTTTTAGTCTAAGCCCAACGGCGCTAAAAAGAACCGTAAACTACCAAAACAAATAACCTTTACTTATAACTTTTCTCCTCAGGGAAGACGCACAAAAGAAACCGTTTAAGAATTGAATTGTTCGATCTTATTATTTCAGATGGTTTACTTGTTAAGCTGAAGTGTTTACCTTTTAAAGATGTTTTTGAATGGGCGCTGTTCGTTTTGGTAAGAAAAACAGCATTGTGGTATGAAGTAGATCAAAGGATTGAAAAATTATCACTCGTTGAGTGATAGAAGTGTGTTGTCGCGCGCAAAAAGTATTTCTTGTGCCAAGTTAGATCATCAGTACTATTATTCTTTCCTCCTCCTTCAATCTAATAATAACTTTAAGATCACCGAAAGCTCAGCAGTTAATCTCAGAAAAAAATTATTTTGGCACAATTTTCCTGGAGTTGAAACCCATCAACTACAGAAACCTTTCAAATTTGGTTTATTTCAAAACAACAAAAACTGTACAGATTTTGTCACACTCCTCCACTGCTAAATGGCCCAATATCATTTCGCTTTGTGTCAAAAGCTTTACAATCAGATGTCACGAAGTACATTGTACCCTGACTAACAAATCAATGAACACGGAGAATCTTAAAGCAATTATAAGCTTGGAGTCGAAGCACTTACAGACGCCTTGTACTCAATTATTTAGAGACCAAAACTTGCGCGAAAGGTTAAGAACTTTTGTAGTCGCCGCCGGTAAATGATTTATTACATGAAATGCTCTCACATGGAATAAAAAAACTACACGAAACAAAATTTCTGGATCATTCTCAGTATCAGAAAAACAGTTTTGGATTTGATTTATATGCGCATCTATCTCGAATATTCGATCGTATCATCATGGTATTCCGGAAAAGTTATGTTCCTCTCGGATAAATAAAACAACCCTGCCGAATATCTACCCACGAACTGAGAGAGTTTGGTTCAACTGAGAATATTTATGTAGCTTATCGTCTTTCATTCATAGCAATAAATTTTTGGCGAAGACCCTTTTCAACAGGCAGCCCACAGTTTTCGACGGAAACAAACTAAGACAGTTCACGACGTGGTCAGACCTGTTAAAATAAATCTTACATATGTGTAACCGTAGAAGTGTCGTGTACAACGTTCTGTTTTATCTGAGATAAAAAATATCAATTCTCATTACTTAATGCGTCAATTTTTCTTTAAGTCATTACTGAGAATTTTTGTGGATCACAATGCAAATCTTGGAACACTGCCTGATCGATTAGCAATAAATTCACAACGAAAGAGCAATATCAGTTTAATTGGCGATTGTTACAGTTTTGTTTGCCTCACGTGCACGTGTTCCCACTAAATTCTTGAAATTATTTGCAATAGAATGGGTATATCGGCTTTCATGAATATATGGCCGGGTCTAAGAAAATCAAGAGAGGAAAGCATGTAACAACAGACTAATACCCCATTCACATCAGCAAAACATGTTTTGTTAAACTGGTTTTCATTGAGTGAAAATTATAAACAGAGAACTGAAAAACTTGATTTTCCATTGGATTCAAGTACTTGCTAACTTGCATTTCCAATGTGCTACATTCAAGTCAAAAATATTCGGTTAAATAGTTTCTATGAAGAAAAAAAAAATTAAACCGTGTTTAACAAAACAACTTTTAAACATGTTTAAGCTTTGGTGTGAATGGGGCATAAGATAACATTACGCTGAAGTGGAGTTGCATTTTGTTGTAGCTTAAACTATATAATAAGATCAAATGAGAGGTGTCCTTTCTGCCACACTTGTGGGACTTCAAAATGGCTAAAACCGCCTGCCTACCTTTATGGTGGAGAAATGAAGATCCTAGTAAAATATTCGTCTTAGTGAGAGAAAGACAGCGAGTCCTGGCTTTGTTCAAGCTACACTAAATTTGCGAAATGTCTCCCAACAAATTGTCTGTATGACTTTAACAACTTCAAATGATGATTCTTAATTGTGCGAGCAAATGTCTCCTCGTGGGTCAGAAACAGGTCAACGAGTGTATGCATAGGGTACACTTAATTGCAATAGAATATGAACTACCTCTTTTAAGCGCCCTCACTTTTCGTAAAAATCACCATAGTTTCTGTACTCCATTAATCACATTTGGATGTACCCGTGTACACGTCTCTCTCTTGACAATAATTGTCAGCGAGTTTTGAGTTACATATCATCGTTTATTATTTAAGCAAAGTTAAATAAAATGTACTATTTTCATTTTGCTACTGATTTAAAAAGGCAGATTATAATTATTGATTCACCCTTGAGCAAAGTATAACACTTAATCTGTTTAAGGAAGTATTCTCTAATACGTAGAAATTCTGAGGGGGAAATATATCCTTGAAAGTGTTACTAGCTCAAAATTGAAGTTTGTATACAGTTGTTTATCGGAAATATCTCTAGATCCGAAAATTATTTTCCATTGAGGTTTAATTCGCGCTTTAGAGGTCTCTTAACAGATATAATGATAAAAATTTCCTCTCATTTTGATCGGTAATTCACGTTTTCTTCAAAGGCATATATCGCAGCTAGTTGTGCAATATTTATTTGCAGTTACTTTTCATAAAAAGTGGTCGAGAACGTTCCTCTGAGTTTCCGATCCTTTTTTTTTGCCTCTTATCTCGTTATCCACGACAACTCAGTTGTATTTGATTAGTAAGTCGCCGGTCAAACTTAGTCCCAAACGCACCCTGATGTGTGGAGTTGAGTTAAGATAAATACAAATTTCCATTTGTTTAGAAAACTCAAATAAAATTGTTTTCAAAAGAACAGAAGTGTTGTGCAATTAGTTTCCCACGACAAAGATAAGTCAACTGTACTTCTAAATAAAAGCTAATAAAATAACTCGGAATATTTTGTCCTTCACGGATTTGCTGCTACATGCGTGAGCAGTTTCAATCATCAGTTGAACATTACATCTGTAGTCTGAACGTTTGGACGCGAAAAACTCTAGCAAAGAACTCCAGAAAGGACTGAAAAATAGCTGATGAAAAACGTTACAGTTCTAAGAAGCACAATCAGCAACAGATGAAATATTGATAACGCTTCGAACCTTAAAACGATTAGAACAAAGAACCCTTCGAGACCAAAGCATCTGTTTATCTTACACTATACTTTTGTATATCTAAAGAAGTGAGCTGTTTGCATAAGTAATAAACCATAATCAGCTTTCTTACCAGCGTAAACTACGTTAAAAAGTAACTTGTAACGTAAATAAAATTTTTGCAAAACAAAAATTCATTTTTCATTTACTCCGCACAACAAAAACGTTGCTGGTTCTACGCTTTTAATTTCTCATTTAATTCAAATTATACATAACAAAAGTGATACACCGTGCACAGCTTACGTTTTCCCAAGAATTATTATAACTTTTAATAAAAATGTTTGCGTTTAACAAAAGGGTTTCTTTTGTTACAAAGTTAACCGCTATAACAAAACACTGTTGATTGAGTCAAAGCGACGCGTACATTGCAAGGAACGCACTGCTCTGTAAGATTTTTACGATTTGAGTTTAAAATACAATATTCCGGTTTCCTTTGGTAATATAAAGGAAACTGGATTATGGCACACACCGCAACTGAAAAATTCTTATATTACGTTAGGGCAAATTTAACAGCGTTTTATAATTCATTCAGTCTTAGCGAAATGTCTTCCCTTTGAATAACGGCTGTTTCTTTGAAATCATCGGGGAAATGAAACAAGATTTATTAAGTACTGCCGATTCTTTTATCATCAATTGCTTTCATCAAAACCAATTATTTTAAGTACCAATAGTTTTTTAAACAACTGCGCGGGTAACAGTCTGGCAGTTGACAACAAATGAACGTCAACTTTTTATTTCCATGAATGGAAGCCATAGAAAAAATGCACATCGCGCGTGGCGACTGAAGCAAAATATTGAACGAAAATTCGTAACAGATTCTCGCAAAGGGATGAATCCGCCTTTATCTGATTGACAAATAAAATCAAATTATGAACCTTCAAGTATCTGGTGTATCAGATGTGTATGGTGTATCTGGTGTATTTAATCGAAGTTAGTAAAATCAAGCATCCTTCAAGAGCGATGTATCTACAATCATCTGGTAACAAATGAATTCGCTTGTTTATCTGGTAGACATGTTAAATCAAGTTTTTTTTTTCTTGAGCATGACGTTTATATAGCTATATTTCAATTTGAAGAAATAGTTTAAATCACAGTTACATGTGTTATAATCGAGACATAGATTCAGAGCAAAGTATCTTGGTCTGGCATTACATCTCCTTTCAGCCGGCAAAAAAGGAATCGCTTGTCGTAAGGTGTGTAAACATATCCTTTGAATTTAGGCAATGAGTTTCAAAATAAATATGTCAAGTCGATATATCAAAATAACAACGAAACGCGAAGATAGCATTTCATCTGCAACACATATAAATAGAATTTTACAGCCATAAAGTAAGCTATGTTGGGTAATAACTCGATTTAAAGTACTTTTCGGGTGTAGTTCCAGGAATTCTTCATTAAAAATGGTTTAATAAATTTCCCTCGTACATCTTAATTACTTAATTCATTTGGAACTATAGAAACAATAAAAACCTCGTATAATTAGCCGATACATTTGCATGAATTTTCTACAAACGCCGCATTTGTTACTTCAAAAGTTAAGTATAAGGAAGTTTCAAAAGACAAAAAGATTGATTCCTTCTCTTAAGGGGGCATCATTTAAATTGTAAATATAAAAGTAATTAACAGTCTGACAGAGCTTGAATGCTCTGCTGGATAACCATGAAATCATGCGCCTTTTTCCGTTTCCTGAATTTAAAACAATGGCAAGAGTACAGATTTCGCCATAAGAATAAAATTCATTGTCTTAAGTTTGAAGCATCCTCTAGTCTGGTCTGGGTCGTTTTATCGATTGCATTGAAAACCCCGTTAGTCAAACTAAAAATTTTCACAATTAATTGCCATATATTTCTATTGATTCTAGTTGTAGGAATTGGAATTTTCATACTGATAAGACAGCAAGTAATTGCTTGATAAACTATTCTCAAATTGTGAGGGAAATTAGTGACTGATGACTCTAGGAAATTAATAGCAGGTGAAGAACAAATATTAAAATGTTCGTCTAAATGTAATTTGTTAATCAACTACTGTCTGTGTCAGTGCGATTGGACAGTGTGCTGTAAGAACGTTATTTTCTCATGGTTTCACTTAACGCTTTGAAATAACTGTCGCGGCAAATTTAGGGCTTCACACTTTATTCACTTTTTCATTAAACTGAAATTAGCGTTCATTGTGGTTGCAACGAATCGCGGATTACCGGTGCTTGGTTAACACGGAGAATGATTGCTGCGTTCTTTTATATTCATCCTCTATTTAACCATTTCAAAACGTTGTGCTCGGTTGAAAGCGATAGGGAGAGCTAATCTCGGTCAAAAGATGAACCACGAGTCTAACGAAAAGCCTGTCATCCCGAGGAAAGCTTTGAAGGAGATAAGACCGAAGCTTGGTGATAAATTAAATAATTTGGACCAATCGGCGGAATTGGCAGAAAGGAAGAAAGGAAAGCCACCATATTCGTACATCTCTCTGATAGTGATGGCCATCTTACAATCGCCCAATCGCCGTCAAACGTTAAGTGGCATCATCGAACACATTCAAAAGCAGTTTTCGTATTACAGCGAGAATTGCCCTGCCAAAGGATGGAAAAATTCCATCCGCCACAACCTCTCCCTTAATGACTGTTTCGTGAAGACGTTCAGAGATCCGACGAACCCCAGCAAAGGGCACCTGTGGTGTCTTCATCCACAGAGCACACACATGTTCGAAGGTGGAAGCTTCATGAGAAGGAAGAAGCGCTTTAGAACTGGCTCTACAGACGAGGAAGAGAGACGCGTTGCGCCTAACAGCAACATTACCCTGACGTCATATCATGACGTAGTTCACACGTCACCTCATGACGTCATCTCATCGATGTCCGTGCTGGGTAAAGCTCCACCCAGGCCTTACTTTATGGGGCAAGAAGAATGGAACCGAGAGTACCGTTACAAAGAGGATCTCGATATGCAAGTAAGTTTGTACAAACACTGTGTCCCGTGGGCAGCACAAGGTGGAAAAGTCAAATTATCGGCTACGACCAACAGCGCTCTTTGTCTCATTTGCACCCACTGCACTTGTTTCTACTGATTATAAAAACATGTTACGTGTTTTTTAACATGGTCTGGAACTATTGATTGCAAAGAAACTAGCGCACAGTAGATTCCGGTTGAAACTCATGAAACCAACAACAACACAACAATAGTCATAGAACCTCCTTAAGCTCAAAACGAAAACAAGCAAAATTGCCTGAAGCGCATGAAGACACCCAGTTGCGCTTCCCTAAGTTTTATTGGTTTTCATTCTACACCCTTCTACATTCTTAGAGGGTGGCTAGAGTTTTCTTAGTTTGAATCATGTGGCGAGGTACAGCAGTTTTCAATTGACTGTCTAAAACCAGTCATATCAAAGAAAAACATTATCATCAGCTAATGGGAACTCATTGAAAAAACAGGCAGACTACAAAAAGCGCGGGAAAACGCGGGTAACCAAGGCACGATTGGTATTCGTTTTATGTCTGATTGGCTGAGAGAATGGCACGAGTTTTCTGGACCAATCACAGTGTGAGGTAAAGCAAAAACGTAGCAATCCCGAATTATTTTTTGACAGTCCATTGAAAATCGCTCCAAAGCAAAATCAACGCAATTTCGAGTTATCTTCGTTAGTCTTCCTTTCTTTTGCAAAAAGAGCAAAGCGATAGACGTGGCTTTAATCACTGTACAGCAATTTTTGACATATTTAAAATACACGATGGAAAAGTGCACTAATTAGAGTACAATTTTCTTCGTTAAAAAAGGATGTAACCCACCAAAACGAGTTAGCACGTGTAGATTTTAATCTCGTTTCCTTCGGTTAAATGAAAAGTAAGAATACAATATATCACTCTTCTAAACTTTTCTGTAGTACACTGAAGTTCGGCTTCCAATGGTAAAATGAATGTCAATATATCAATTTTGAAGTTCAACTGTAAATTGTGAAATCGATAAAATACGTATTACAATAAAATATTGATTTTACTGTAACATGATAATATATTAGATTGATGTAACAACATCTTTTCAATAAACAGATTCAATTAAATTCAGAAAAAATTTCGTTTGTTGGGATTCCACGAACACCAGTCTCTTAACTGCAAAATTGTGATAATATTCTTTGGTACTAACTTTATAATATATTAATTAAAAGTTTTGTGATGAAACGAAGATTCAACTGATTGATTTTGTTTTGTTTTCTTACTTTTTTAAGGGGGGGAGGGGGGAGGGGAAGGGAGGTAGCGGGGTTGTATCTCTCCAAGAGGAAAGCATACCAGGGGGATATAAAAACCCATGCCCTATAAGGAGTCATCGGATACGAAATATTTGGGTAAAAATTGACGGGATGGGGATATTTCAAATAGAGATTCCGGGATATTGAACTTTAGGGATACAAACCACACGAATCGTTAACGGGATACGGGACATTTAAGCCAAAAAATAATAGGATACGGGATACTCAGACCCCCCCCTCCCCCTAATGGACCCTCCTAAACTAAACGTCATTGTCCATGGGCTCGCAACTCTCCCCCACCAAGACTCCCTGGGGTGAGCAAATCCAAATATCGCCGGTGTTTTTCTGCCAGGTCAAAAGTTCCTGACGTAGCTCTTTAAACACACTCTGATAGGAGGGTTTGTCGATCAGGTTTTTCAGCTCTTTAGGATCAGTGTTCAAATCATACAGTTCCCACTGCGTCCGGTAGTAATACTGATCTAGAGTGCGATACCATCCCGTAGGTACCCCGCGTCGGGTACGGTTTAAAAGGTCCGCGAACGTGTCGGATGTAAAAATGTCCAAGGCGATGGGATATGGCATCTTATACGCCAGGTTATGGACAAGTTTAAGATTCTTCTTTAGAAGAACTCGCATCGGGTAGTACATAGTCACCTCGTGCATGTTGTGACTGGCAAAAGCTGTGTCCCATCCGGATATCGGTTCTTTTTTTAACACCGGAAGTACAGAGTTCCCTGTTAGCTGCACCTCATTGGGCCCAAAAATCTTATAACTGGGGTACTCAATCCCAAACCAATCTAACACCGTAGGCACTATATCTAGGAGGCTTACCATAGCGTCACTTATCTGTCCCCAACGTTCAGGAGCAAAAGGGGACGAAACTAGATAGGGCTCTGCCATACCAGGATGATACAGGTTCGTCTTAGCACCAGGAAAAGGGATCCCATTATCTGAGCTAAAGATGACGAGAGTGTTCTCTTCAAAGCCTGCCAGGCGAAGTTCCTCTAAGATTAGTCCTATGCCCTGATCAAGACGGCTGATTGTGGTGTACTGCTTGGCAATCTCTTCCCTTGCTGCTGGCGCGTCTTGTATAAAATATGGGACAACCACCTCCTCAGGGGAGTAGTAGAGGGGCTTCCAGTCAGGGATGACACCCATTCCAGGCTCGCCGTTCCCAAACTTTTCACAAAATGGCCCTACAACAAATTTTTTTAAGGAAGATACAGGACACAAAAAAATGTCTCTTAATTTTATTATCGAGCTCAAAGCTTATAATCTTTCTTGTTGGATTTAGTCGAATGATACTTTCACCATCACTGATCGTGGCAGTATGCAGAGAACGTGTCGCATCCTCAACCTAATCCTGACAGCTCACATGGCTTGGGCATGATTCTTGCGTCAGTGAATTAAAAACTATGATCTCACACCAGCCCATGTTATTTATTGTACTCACTAGCTTTTTTATAAAATGTGAAAAATTGTCCCTGAATTGCTGCCTTGACAGACACATTTTCTACAAAAATATATGTTAATCCCAAACCACTCAGAGAAACACAAAGCCCTGGACAACGATCACCACAAAGTACGTTTCCCCGCAGTCAAGAATGTGCGTTAGAAGAAAGACACCTAAAAGGGAAGCTGAGTCAAAACTCTTTGAGACTTTCTCTGAAATTTTACAAAAGTGGTTGGAAATCTTTGAGTGCCTCCAATATAATTGAGTACCGATCTGCACCAAATAATCTCATGCCTTTGCTTTAAAAAGTTTAAGATCAAGTTCTCACCATCAAAAATTTAACTTAAGACTCACAATATAAAATGTGCAGTACTCACCGTACTTATTTCCACCACAACGATGGGGATCAAAAAAACCCATGTACAGAAAGAATGGCCGTGAATCATTTTTTGAGCCTTCAAAAAACTTTCGAGCAAGGTCCTTCATATGGGTGATGTTGCGGCCACATTGAAGCAGCTGGCAGTTCTCTTCATCAAAGGCAAAATCAAATGGATACACCTATAAAACAATTACCCACAATGAGCAGGATTTCATTTATTTAGTACTTCTCTTTACTGTCTGCCGTACAGTTCTTTTTAGGTTAGTTCTGAGAATTTGATTATGAATTAACTAATAATCCCCTTGTTGATATTTTTCTGCAGTCTCTTCACTGCTTGATATTGTATTGATGTTGTGAGGAAAGATTCTGTCTTGGTCACTCGTGGGAGTTAAAGGGTTAAGCTCTTTTGATTTTGAATTGTAATGGTGTTTCCATTTTGAAACAATTTTGTTACTTGATTGATTAACAAATCTGAAGAGAATAGAGAGTGGGGAGTCTTTATATAAAATAAAATATCTACAGATTACAATTTTACAGAGATAGGCAGCTCAGCAACTAATCAACTTCATGCCATCAGAGGTCCCAGCTGTGCTCACCATATCAGGTCCCACATGTTTCTTGCCAATGATTCCTGTCCGTACATTTTCCTTTTTTAATATCATAGGAAGGCTCTGGACTTCATCAAATGAGTTGAAGTGATGGTACTGATGGTGGAGGCCGTACATACCATTCTGGTGCTGTGGAAGACCTAGAGCCATTAAACAGAAGTAATTTTTTGAGTTTCTCTAAAACAGTGAGATAAGTTGTGTCTCTTAACCCTTTAGCCCTTAAGAGTGACAAGCATCTAATTTCTCCTTACAATATCACCCCTGAATCACACATTGAGGTAATGAGAATTATGAAAATGATCAACAAACACTGAAGTTCTGGATCATTGAGCTAATTCTCCTTGTCAGCACCTGAGGAA
The DNA here is from genome assembly GCF_036669915.1 of Pocillopora verrucosa. Classification (NCBI taxonomy): domain Eukaryota; kingdom Metazoa; phylum Cnidaria; class Anthozoa; order Scleractinia; family Pocilloporidae; genus Pocillopora; species Pocillopora verrucosa. The sequence goes on from NC_089323.1 coordinate 6,212,991, forward strand.
ATGTATAAAGAACAGTATGGAGAATATGCATACTGGTGTAAAGGACAAGTCTTCCAGCCCAGACAGCCTGAGGTTATCCTGATCTGCATAGCATTAAACCTCTGACTAACTGAATCAATCAAAATCTAACTTCTCCCAATAATATCCTTGCATTATCTAGCAGACAGGGAATGAAACTATCCCACTCAAATTTGACAGAAAAAAATTTGTTATTTTGACCTTACACCAAATTCTCGTAAGCAATTGACAAGGAAATGTGCAGCAGCTATAGAGAAAAATTAAAAGTAGACAGTCAAAGACTGTGTGTGGCTACTAATATAGCTCAATTTTTATAGCATTGAAAAGAACTAAAGGTTGTATAATGACACTGGAAGGTAGTGTGGCAGAACATTTGTTTGACATAAAAAAACAAAAAACCTGCCACATCCCACACATTTATGAGTATCACCTGTTCCACAAGAAGAAGGTGATTCAAGAATATATTGTTGAATTGACATTCAACTAACAATTAAATAGTAACAGATAATAATATTGACTAATAATAATGATAATTTTGTAATTTAAAGGGCTAGCTCAAAAGCCTAATGGTTCCCCTATCCTCTGGGCTCCAACAATGATTACCTATGCTTCTTTTAATTTTTCTTGCCCATGATAAATAATTTTCCTTTTATATGTATTCAGTTCCTTTCAATTTTGCTTGCTGATAATAAATAATGTTCCTTTTTTTATGGGATTTAATTTTTTGAGACTTTTGTTCCAAACAAAAAGGCATTCTGCGTTTTAGGATATTACGTCATTCCGCGTCTTCAGATATTCCGCGATCCACTGTTCCACTGTTCCACCGTTCCTTATTTTATCATTCTGTTGAATAACTAAAATTTAGCGGCTGCTGATTCAAACGTTTGAAAGGAACAAAATTTCCTCTAAGCTTCTATGATGTGCAGATCACATCTATTGACATATTTTTTCCCAGGAAATTTTGTTTTAAATTAAGTGTCGGTGGATGCCACTGTGAAATTATTCGCATATTTTTTGTTATCTTTTGTAGTCGGTAGGAACTTAAAAAATTACATCGTCTGATCTAGACAATTCGCTGATTTAAACGGTAAAATGCTCTCTCTTCAAAGAAAAAAATTGTTCTTAGTTTTATAATGGGTCGTTATCACCTATAAAGATATTTCTGCGAGGAAAAACGTTTGGTTTTTAATCGCGCGCAATGCTCAAAAGATTGTGAGATGTTGAGTTCTCTCCTGTTGTGATTTTGGCTTATACCCACTAGCGCATTAAGTTTACATCTCTTATAGGAGGCAGTAGCCACAAAAAGCAACAAGCGGCATTGTTTCTTTCCCTGGAAAAGATGCAACTTCACTGCAAGTGCTTCACACCCTGTAGCATTTCCACAACTAATACAAGATATATTGTGCATGCACCCTTACTAAACAACAGGTAATTTAAATATATTGCATTATTATCGTATAATCAGCCAAGTTCCAGATTCCATTCATTATGTTATCAGCATTTTGTTTGCAGCTTTGATTGCGGCCCATGCTTTTTTTCAAACACGATCGCTAGTGGACAACTGAAAACAGAAACATATCAAAATGAACATGTTTCTGCGGTCCAGGCACAAAAAGGGTCCCTTCTTTAAATTTTGTTTGCGTTCCGTTAGGGCCAAAGATCATGTGACTTACCTCCTGCACGAAATTGTTCTCGATATGAATTGTATCTCAAGCTACCGCAAAACTTTCCTTGCAAAACGAATTTTCTTACCTGTCAATATCGTTGACCTACTTGGAGAACAGCTACTAACAGAGGTGAAGCCATTCCTGAAAATCACACTGCGTTTTGCTAATGCATTTATGTTCGGGGTCCTGCAAACTGTGTTGTTGTAAACTTGAGTTTCGAAGCCGGCATCGTCTCCGATGAAAACTAGAACATTCCTTCTTTTATCAACTTTATCCTCTTTGGAATACGATATAAAAGGCAAAACTAGTAAAATTACAAGTAAAAAGAACTGTCGATGGTACATTTTTGAGAGATACATTTACGCGATGTCGCTCGACTGATTGCGTCTTAACAAAATGATTGATGACTGAAACCGGAAGTAAATAGGACACATTTGAACCGGAAGCGTGGATACATGGCTATGACGTGTCGGTAACGAGGAAAAACCGGCAAGCCGATCGAAGACATGGCCACGAGTTTTGGAGCAGAAGCATTCCGAATAGTTCTTCTGTGCTCGTTATGGTACACGATCAGCTCGACGAACAATGTTATCGGGAAGAAGATACTGACAGATTTTCCTTTTCCTGTTACCGTGGCCATGGTTCAAGTCGTCTCAACGGCCCTATATTTATCGCCAACTCTTCGTGTTTGGAGTGTTCCTCCTATGAAATCTTTGCCGAAATCGAGTCTTCTGAAACTGATCTTACCACTTTCCTTTGGAAAGGCTTTTGCTGCGATAACGGCACATGTCAGCATATGGAAAGTACCTGTCTCGTATTCTCACACGGGTAGGTTGATATAAAAAAAACAATAATTTTACAAAGATAGGTTCCTATTATTTTAATAAACATCGGAGAAGAACTGCTTCAGGACTAATTTGATTGATCAGAAAGCTTCAAGCAATTTAAAAAAAAAAGTTAATATTTGTTACTCATTCTCAGAGTTTATCTTAAGCACGTTCTCTGTGATTATCAGCCGTTCAAATCTACAGGCAATTTATTCGATTTATGTTGTTGACCCGTGGAAGTGCATATTATGATACAAATCAGGCAACTCGTGGCGTTTTGGTTTCCACTCTACGACGCGACGTCATTGAATTAGAGGAACAGCTGTGCTAATGCTGACACTCGATCTCAATGATTTCAGTTTTATCGGCGTTAGTTGTTTTATCTTGATAAATTAACGTAAAACAGCCTGTTCAGCAAGGGTTATCACGAATGATTATGGATTGGTATTGAAACACAACTGAAGGTAATCCCGTATCCAAGAAGCGAGGAAAACGAGTTTCTGTCGTGATTCGCCATCAAAGCTTCTGGATCATAATTTTTTTCCTCACGATCTTGATGCATGAATGGTTTAGCAGTGTTACTGTTAGGAGTAATTAGCTGCTGGTCACTTTTACGGTTCATAGTGTTAACTCCGCAATGAAGGTAGCACATCAGAAAAGACGGTTGTTGCAAAGTAGTGTGATACCAAGTGACACCTCAATTTTTTTATTTTTTTGTGTTAGGGTTTTTTTTTGTCTCTGATTTGGAAACATTAAAATCACAGAGAGATCACACTACTTTTACTCAAAGGGTACAGAATTCTTTCAAAAAAAATTTTGTTTTTCTTGTTTTTTTTTTCAGGAAGAATATTATTCCTTTCCTGATGTGTTGTCCATCAGTTGTCATTTGTAGCTTTTTTTTCTAATTTTAATTTCTTTCAAAAGAATGTCTAAGGTGGCTTAGCTCCTTCAATTGTTCATTTTTTAAACATTTTTTTAAAATTTAAATGCATATTTTCTTTTCTTTTTTTCATGAATTTTCATGGATACTGCACTCAAGTTAAGGTGAGTTCAATTCACACTTAGGACTGGTTTAGTTTTGGAGTATTTTAATAATGAAAAATGACACCTGAGGTGGTCACCTCAGAGGTTCAGACAAGGAGAATTTGTTTAACAATCAAGAGTTTCTTTAGTTGGTAATCATTTTCTTTATTCTCATGACCTTAATATTTGATTTAGGGATGGTCTGGTCAGGAGAAAGTCACCTTTAGGGGGGAAAGGGTTTTTTTGCAAGAAACCCTATAACCCCAACACTATGATGTATATAGTAATCTTGTGGGAAGTTTCAGAAAATTCCTCTCGGTATTTCCACACTTTTCTTTGTTATGAATTTTAACCTTACATTTTTGTTTCTATGGGGATCCACATCATAATCAACTATTTATTATTTCCATTTGATATTGGTGATGTGTCATCAAAAATAACATCAGGTTCTTTTACTGCTCTAAGTTGCTCTCAACTGTTTTCTAAAATCTTCAGTTGTTCAACTGTGGATTAAAAGGAAGTTTAATATAAAGATACCTGGAGCATTGAAACACTAGGAGTCCATGGTAGATGTATTTGCAATTCAGATCAACAGACAAGTTAAGTTAGGGAAATTGAAAATATGATTGTCAATATTATTATTCCCAGTGGGATCAATTATGGCTTACAATCTTGCTCAAAAGAACCATTAAAAATTTTGCTCATATCTTTTTACAGGCAACAATGCCAGTCTTCACAGTTATTTTATCAAGAGTAATTTTAGGAGAAACGCAATCAGGAGCGGTGAGTTTATGCAAATCTTTCATTGTTATGCAGACAAGTATAATAATAAATATCGTTTATTTAATTCTTTCCAAATATATTTGGTTTAAAACTCCATTGAACTGGGGTATCTCAAAACTGGCAACCATCCAACTCCCCTCTCCCCTGTTTTCTCACATCTTATGAGTAATTATTGTTACTGTCTAACTTAGGTTTTTTTTCTTCTTTCTTTTTTGCAATTTTAATTGTGAGATGTTGTGTCTGATGAAAAAAAAAGACTCCTAAATGATATTCTTCTTCATTTTAATTGCCTCTCTGCTGGATAGTGTATTGATGTTGTAAAGAGATGTTATTTCTTCATCTTTCCTTGGGGTTTAAGTCTGGTTAACGCTTGTACATGTAGATGGTCATGTTTGTGATAAATCATGATTTGTTTTGTAATTTGCACTTCATGTCAATATGTTATGTTCATGAATTCATTCTGGTCATCATGTTCACTATTGAAAGTTGTTTGGTGCACTTATTAGGTTTACTGTTCATTAATTCCCATTGTTGGTGGAGTCATGATTGCCACAGCCACAGAACTATCTTTTAACATGGTTGGTCTTCTTAGTGCCCTGTTAGCAACCTTTACTTTTGCTGTACAGAATATTTTTACTAAAAAGGTAAGCACTGCCTCTCCATTCTCTTTTTCCCACCTGCTTGGCCCTCATTTCTTTTTCTTTCTCCTCCTCCCTCTACTACTGTACATCATTCCTTTCTCCCTCTACTCCCCCTTATTTCTTTCCCTCTGTCCCTTTTCTCACTCATCTTTTTCTATGGATGATTGAGCACTTTTTTGAGCTCAGATTAAAATTTCAATAATTTAACTGTAAACAATATCATTGGGGCTTTACAACAGGTACACTGTAATGTATGGAATTTTTATTTTATGTCCCTTGCTAATCTTACAGCATTGAAGATCCAGACAACTGGGGCCTGAGCCTCACTTTCTTGAATCTCATTGCATAGTTAGGACATTTTCTTCACTCTCTATAATAGCACCAATTGAGTCATTTTTCTGGATTTTCAGATTTAGCAAAAGTGACCATGCACCAAAAGGCAGACAGCCCAAAATGATGTCTTTTTTCACCCTTTCTCTAACCTGCTACTCACCCCTTGCACTCTCCTCGCTCTCCTCTTGACTTGTTGTTCTGATGGTTTTCCTGACAGCACTAAAAATCCATAAAATGCCTAAAATCCATAACAACCCTTTAAATGCGGAAGGAACAATACAACTCCAGTTTGACTCAACACCCCCCCCCCCCTCCCTCAAAAAACTTTATTTTTGAATGCAGGACCAAACACATTATGTCATTAAAATTTAGATCATTTGAATTAACTAATGAGTGCGCACCTGAAATTGAACAATGAAAATGAAACAAAGACAGTAATTGCACAAGTGCTAAGGCAGAAGTGCCAACAGATTTCTTTTAAAGTCTTTTTATAATTTCATATGGGCAAAATTGGTCACAACACTTGTTTTTGTCTCTTCTTGCCCAAGAAATGCCACAAAAGGCCTCTTCTGTAGGCTTATCTTGGGCTAGAGCCTTACACTTCTTTCTTCAGCCTTCTCTAACTTCACCCTCCCTGGCGCCCCTTTCCTCCATCCTTCTCTTAACCTTTTTTTCTTTTAATTTATATCTGCTACATTTTAGTTGTTTTGCTGTATGATACTTCTTCTAATCAAATTTCATGTATATATTTTTTCTTAATGATCAGGCACTTAGAGACTTGCAACTGAATCACTTACGTTTGTTATTGCTAATGGCAACTATAGCATCTGCCATGTTGCTACCTACTTGGGCACTGTATGATCTAAGAAGAATTATACTTGAACTTGAATCGGTAAGCATAAAAATATAATCAAACTTTTTCTACATGTACAGTTTCTGTTTTGCTGCTTGTGTGTCACATTTTGATATTGCATTTAAAAAGGTTGCCTGTATGCCTTATCCTTTTCCCTTTACATGAAGTATCACTTCTCCCCCTTGGATGGTTTGTGAGTCCATTGCAAGGTTACACCCCCTCCAGAATTTCATCAGGGTTCACTGATATTTTGCCAGTACCCATTTATACTCCTGGGTAGAGAGAGGCATGGTGAAAGTGAAATGTTTTACCCCAGAATACAGCAGAATGACCTAGCCAAGTCTCAAACCTAGACTCTCCACCTGGAGTACAGCACACTAACTTTTCACTCACTAGTGAAAAGCTTGTACATGTATGTGGCCAACATGTATTTCACACCAACTGCTCCTTTTACCCCAAGCTCAGTGCTAGAACCTCTGTCAGATATCTGGTACAGGTGTGGGTCTGGTGTCTGTTCCCCCCTGTGTTTTTCCCATTACATAATTCTTTTAATACCGTGTCTGATAATGTACATGAAAAATTGCGCGATTCTGATTGGTAAAAACGAGTGAATTCTCATGTAAGATGGGTGCAAAGATGTAACACACGTGGAAATTTCAAATAGCGCGTGCACGCTTTCAAAATTTCGTCTGTACTGCCTTCCTCTTTTTTTTTTTCATGTACATCATAAACAAGGTATTATATGATTTCTCTTGCAGTTTGGTGAAATAAGCACTTGGTCAATATGATTTCTCTTGCAGTTTGGTGAAATAAGCACTTGGTCAATTTTTCTGTCTTTAAAAAATTTACTCGTGCTTATGAACACCAAATTGCACTTAAAATCTTGTTATTACCTACTGTAGACGTAGAAAATCCAGCTAACTCAAATACAGTACAGAATAAATTTTTGGTTGATAGCAATTTGCTTTCTTCATTTCAGGGAAAGGAGGATATTCTATGGCTGTTGGTAATCTTAACGATAAATGGATTTTTAAATTTTGCCCAGAATATGGTGGCTTTTACAGTGTTATCTTTAGTGACTCCACTAAGTTATGCAGTGGCTTCCGCCACCAAAAGGATTTTAGTAATTACAGTGTCTATAATGTTCCTGCGAAATCCCGTCAGTTTGTATAACGGAGTGGGGATGTTAGCTGCCATTTTTGGAGTATTTCTATACAACAAGGTGAGTTTCATTATCAACGATTATTGTTTGGTGAGTCAAACACAGAGAGCGACTAGCGTCGTATTTCTCCTTACAATATCAGCCCTGAATCATACTTTAAGGTCACGAGAATAAAGGAAATGATCACGTTCTAAACAGCTCTTGATTATTAAACAAATTCTTCTTGTAAGTTCCTTAGGAAATTTATAAAGAACAGTATGAGGAACATACATAAAAGTGAAACATCCTGGCTCGTACGAAGCCATTGAAACGCGCACTCGAGATTTGTTTCGACAGATTGGAATAGAGAGCGGATCTTGGAAATTCTGTATTTTTTTTCAATTGTATTTGAAAAACTTATACCTCACGCATAGCTGTATTAGTCATCTGTTGCAAACATCAATCATAATTTTTACTTGCAGGCAAAATACGACGCCAACCGCAGAAAACACGAACTACCGACACACGCGAAACACGCCTCACATTCGAATAATGTCACGAACAATCATAAAAGTTATCATCTTGTATAAGTTCTTCAAGGCACCGACTCAACGCTTGGGTTTGTATACGATGGGCAAGGTTATCGTTTCTGTTGTGGAAATGAGGTAAAGATACTGCTGGCAGTTCTTTGGCATTCATACGTCTTTCGTATCTGATGAGAAATTGGAGGGAATCAGCGCTGAGGAGGTCATTTCTCGCAGCTTTTGAAGAGATCGTTTGGTGAAATCTCCTTACTTATCACAGCAGAAATAATTATTTAGGAGTTTAACAGTTCCAATACGACTTCATCTTCTGCAGAAAAAACGTGATAACTAAATAGTGTTCTTCAAGAAAAACTTATACGAAGTCTTTCAAATGTGAAATGAGGTTTTTAAATCTCTTGACCTCGTTTCAACCCTGACAAGAAAGCATTTGAAGAAGGTAAGAGACGCATGCGAAGAAAGCAAAACAGAAGCTGTCAAATGCATCACACAATTTGAATACAGAGAGCAATTCTGTGGAATTTACCATTTCTGATGAAGAGCCATCAATGTAACTTTAATTTATACGTTATCAATGTCACCATGGGATAATTGTTAATAATCTTTAAACCTTCTTGAGGAGGGAAAAATATAAGAAGATACAAAGGTTTAGAACGTAGAAACACATATATATATATATATCTGTAAATTTATATTTATATTACACCTTTACAAAGTCGTCACGCTTTTAAACCCAACGGGCGTCAAACAAATCTATGTTTGAGGCGAATTTTAGTAACGAACATTGTTGAATTTACAGCCGGAGCGCTTTTCGATTTAGAGTCTTTAGACGGTCGATGACCAAACTAAAAGATGTATTTAAAGGGGGTGTTTTTAGAGAAAATAAATTGGGGTATTGGTTTTATCAACTGGGTTGATAATGTAAATTCGCCACCATAGACGGTTTCAAAGCTGACAATTCGAGCGGTAGCCCTTCGTTCTAACGAAGGGCTAACGCTCGAAACGTCAACGTTAGGAAATGAAATATGACAAGCAGCCAATCATAGCTTAAAGTCAAATCAGCGTCAATCGAAAATTTTCAAAATTTGTTGTTGTTGGTTTTTTTTTTGAAGAAAAGGTAACTGCTAAGTGTGATTGGTATAAGAACCTCGAATTCAGGAGCAAGATTAAAACTTATCACAACTTTGTCTGCGTTTTTTCCCGCACTTGCGCTGTTGACAGGTGTTTCCCCTGAGTTCACATTGGTTCGTGTGTAAACATAAATAAACGAACCTTGAAATTTGGAAAGCTTCTGCCTCAATTTCCCATTAACGAACGGAACGAAGAGAAAATACCCTGACACTCCTTCAAATTCATGAGCGAAAATGAAGTGTGTCCCTTTCTATTATACTTTGCAAGTCTAAGATGTTAATTTGAGCCCCAATCACGAAGACGTCTACGGGCAAGCTCGTAATCGACCCGAAATGACCTGATGGATCGCGAAGTGTGGGTTTCATGGACTGTCCTTACATGTGATCACGTGACGCACATGTCAAAATCCAGTCCGCAAACCGCCCACAGTACTTACTGTAAGCTTCAGCGGTGGTAATCTCTCTGTTGACTTCACCTTCAGTTTTCAACCACGGACTAAAAGCTCACACAAATTTGTATGGCTAGTAGCAATCAAAACAAATGAAACGTTATCTGTTTTTTCAGCGTTTTGTAAATTCTTTATTTTGAAGCTTCAAAAGAACAATAACTACAAGAATAGAAACACAGGAGGAACCGAAAATGAACAAGAGGACGCTTGGATTAAAAAAACACGACGTATTGTGCTAGTTTCTATACTGTGTCCTATTTTGTGTTAAAAAAAATATCTTATTGCAAAGAACATTTCTCTCTTAATTATTGTTGCTTATTTTTCATTTTATCGTTTTTTTTTTCTTTATCGCCTTTTTCTGTTTTAAAGCTTTCCACAATAGCTCGTGCTTACTTTTTTTTTATAATTTTCATAAATATTTTTTTTATCTGTTCCTCCCAGTTTTGCAAACAAAGACAGTAGTATTTTTTAAGCACTTCACAATGTCTCTTTTTTTTTTTCTTTTTTCGTTCTCTTTTTTGGTTTATTTCTTTCATTTTGTGTAACAGTTTCATTCGTTCAAGCTGAATAAAAGAAGTAATGGCTCATCAAGGAAAAAAAAAAGAAATTATTTTTACGGGCGCGACAAACAATTTACAAATGAGTAACATTACATCAAATTTCGATTAAGCCAGAATTTACACTTCCGTCTCCGGAAGATTATAAAAGTTGTCAACATCGGCAAAATCGATCCTGGTTTCAGGGCATTTTCTGTAAACGCAAAACAGAAGAGGAGATTAGATACAGGTTAAATTACATCATATGATAAGGTAACAAGCGTAAAAGGAGCCTTCAGGACGAGACAAACGTGAGGGAGGGGGGAGAAGAGAGACCGCCATAATTTTTTTATCGCAGTCCTACTTTCCCACGTTTCTCGCCTCACGCGTTTCTTCCCTTACGCGATTCTCCCCCGCATGTTATCTACTTTTCGCGCGTCTCGCCCGTAGCGTGACTCAACACACACGAAAATATAATAGACAAAAGACAAACTTCAAGGTGATGAGATTGTTTTAATGCAAAAAAAAATATATCCCAAAGGAAAATACTCCAGCAAAAGCAATATCGTCTCAGACTACTGTGGCCGAATGTCAATTCTTGTCAAAGTCAACCTTCGAAACCATCCATGTTCCCTTACTTATTGAGTATAAAAGTACGTGCGCCTCACTCCCAGAGTTCCGCGAGGCATTCTAAAATCAATTTTTTTTCCATTGGCCGAATAGCAGGGACTGCTTATAGTCTAATTGTGGTCACATGTAACATAATTGAAAAGCCCAATAGTTAACAACACTTTACCTTGGTCTATTTGGCAGTTTATGACGCTCGGCCACAGAATTCAGAACTGTGACATTAGGACTCACTGCTTTCCTCAATCGCTATAAAAACACAAGAGTGGAAATCATTTTTGTGGTCATAAGCAAATATGAAAAAGCTCCCTTGAGAAACCCTGCATTAAAGTTTTTAAATTTCATAATCCGCCAAAATTTTTAGTTAAGTTTGCGTTTTAAACCTAATCACATAGCTAAAAGACCTCATCTTGGTGTAGTTACGATTTTTCAAGGGTAAAATTTTTTTCCACCCGTGGCCGTGCAATATCCTATATTTCTACATCATGAAGTACATTAGAGTATTTTTCCTTCCCCCTTATTGGAATATTAGGCTGCAGCAATTTACCCTTCGCGGGTCATCAAGGTTTCCTAACCATCCTCAAGCCAGTACCCTCTGATAAAGAGCACCCAATGACAACAATAGACAATGATTCAGCCAAGATTTAGCCGAAACCTTTTGATCTGGAGTCGAGAATTCTTCAAATATCACGTGTTAATCCTAGGCAATGCCATTTAATTCGACAGTAAATCTTTCATACCTCTCTAAATGGTCCTTTTGGATGGAAAATTGTATAAAGAGCAAAAATGGGTATGGCCAGAAAAGACGACAAAGCCAGCAGCCATGCCACAGCTTGTGCCCAGTCGGGGTACATGTATCCATTGTACGTGATCCTCTTCCACTGGGTGATGCTTCCCAGAAATATCAACTGTTTAATGCAATGCGACATACGATCAGTAACATAAAATGTCTACAGAGAGGGGAGGGGGTGGGGTTGTGCAAGGGTGATTCAGCGATCTAAGGAATATGCTGCGCTTTCTCCTGATTGGCTGTAGTGATAACGTTGAGATTAATCATTAGATTTTCCCGAAAGCTTGAAATTGTCATGCATTTTCACTTTCAATTCTGATTGGTTACTGGTGATTTTGATCTTTATGCTGATTGGTCATGGTGATAACTTTGGTTTACAACACTCAATCTGAAAGCTCTCTATTAGATTTTCATGATATGAACTAAGAACTCGATCTGTGCACGTATAAACGGAGAAAGACTTATGTGTCACAAATGCATGGCCTTACCGTTGCAACAAGAGGTGTGACGTATTTCCAGCAGATGACAAAGTACTTGCTGGGTTTCCTTCCAATCATATCCTTGATATTATCTGAGAATTTATCAACTCCTTTAAAAAGAAAATGTGAAAATCTTTAGCTTCTCGTCAGTAACTAAGTAAAATTTTTTTAAGCACTGCTGCTCTGATGAGAGAACTCACCATATCCCCAACTGACAGCAACAGCTTCGAGAACAACCACACAAATCAAAGAAAAACCTCCACTTTGGCTGTCAAATATGTTTAGGACATAGATTCCTCCCTGATAGGAAATAAAAAAAGGAAATTAAATTATTCGACCTCTTGAAAGATGATCTCTTCTAAATAATTTCCAGTTTTGGTCATTTTAAATCAGCAACGAATGCTGAGAATCTTCAAATAAACGCACTATGTCAAGATCCATAGGGACCATTTGTCATTTAATCATAACCATTACAATTTCCATAAATGCGATTGTTGCATAGGCTACTTTATTTTTAACTAACTATTCTGCAGAATTGTAATCGAACGGAGTAATCTGGGAAAGTTGGCCGTTATCGGACACCTGTAATCGGACAATCGAAGGAGCCAATCATATTAAGTCCACACAGCTAAATCTACCAATTGGACACCACTTGGTCCTATTACCATTATTAATTAACTAACCTTAGTGACACAAGAGAGCCCAATAAGATATGAAATAACACAAAGGCAGAAGAGGCATCGTCCCTTATAGGGACGAAGTTTGACGAAGGTGTCCATCACCGCCCGAATCGTTGTCTCTGTAAACACAAACTAAATATTGAAAACGTTAATAAGTTATGATTCTAACACTGTAGAGTGAATTAAGTTCTTAATGAGTTCCACAGTTAGTCAAAGCATAAGTGAGTCAGAGAGTCATACACTTATGGAGTCACTTATTTGGTCAGTTTCAGTCAGTGAGTCATTTAACTTGTTAATCAGTCACCGAGTCAAAAAGTCACCGAGTCAGTAAGTCACTCAGACACCAGCTCAGTCAGATCAAAGATTGAATTTAAGTAGAATAATTAGAATTTCGAATGTTCTTATAAATGAGAGTGGTGAAATTTGTCTTACCTGACTGCCGAGTCCAATCGTGAAAAGCATAAAGAAGAACATCACAGCCCAAACAGGTGCAGCCGGCATTTGAGCAATCCCTTCAGGATAAGCCACGAAACCAAGACCAGGTCCTACAATTTGATTAAAACAAACTTCTTTTTTTTTCAACTCAGAATAAAGGCTAGGAACCCGTCAAAACAATGAACCCCCCTTCCCTAACATTACTCGAGGTGAAGACTGACCACGCCCTAACTTGTTATCTTACCAGAGGATACAACTTGTGCCACTTCCCTATTAAGGGTGTGGGCCATGAAGCCAATGACACTGAAGATCACAAACCCTCCGCCTACACTGGTTGCACAATTGATGCACGATACCACAACTGCGTCCCTAGAAACAGACACAAATACGTCAGGTAAACATGAAAATGTCAATCAAGTGGCCGAGATAGACTTTTCATCCCGAGTCTTTCTTCTCAGTTTGTTAATCAAGTTTACATCTGTCATTGCACGAAGGTTGACATTATAAAATTTCTATAGACGAGCGAATAAAAGACAATAACTCATTTTCTCGCTCATTTTAAGTAACTTGTGATGTGGGAAAGAGAGAGCGCTGTGTGTAAAGCATATTGTACCGTTCACAGTTGTTATTGAATTCATTGTAGCTGGCATAGGTGACCAGGCCTCCAAGGCCCACACTGAGGGAGAAAAATATTTGGGTAGCGGCATCGATCCAAACCTATAAACAACAACAAAACCAGTTTAACAAACTGAACAATGTTGATAAAGATAAAAACTGAGAGGCGTCGTGATAAATTAGACAAATGCTTATGTGTGTATCATCTTCCTACCAGAGCCCAGTGTTTTCTTTCTCACCTGTGGCTCTAAGAGCTTTTCGACGTCTGGTTTTAGGTAAAAGATGATCCCATCAAGTGCACCAGGCAGAGTGACACCACGCACCAATAAGATACACAACACAATGTAGGGGAAGATGGCCGTGAAATATGCCACCTGTGAACAAGAGGGATCGAGATATTAACCAAAAGAAAATATATCGTGACTGACCCTGGCATTTCCTTTTAGTTAGAAAACCATTCTGGCTCATGAAATGATGTTTACCACGCTTCTGTTTTCGCCTGTGGCTCCAAGATATCACACTTAGACTTTTTGTAAAATAGGATTCCATCGATTGCGCCTGGCACAATGATTTCTCATATCTTGTTCTATGCATCTTACTGGTCCAAGATAAGCTCATCGGAGAAAAGCAAGACGTATAGCACAAGATAAGGGAAGATGGTTGTGGTTCTATCACTGCATTATTAAAATTCTCTTATCGTGTCCTACCGCCTATTATCGATACAATAATCTAGACTCAAGCGATCATATGCGTCACGATTCTTTTTTATTGCCATTTACTTGCCAATTGATTTTTTAAAATGTAAAAAGAGAATGCAAATTTTTAACAACAAGTAAAATTCAGATTGATTTTTTTAGACTTTACTTTCTTGGTTTACCTTCCCAGAGCTCTTGATGCCTTTATGGATGCAAAAGAAAACAGCAATCCACGAGATAAACAACGTGGTGGCCAAAGGTAAACGAATCTCACCCGGCTCGTCGATGCCATTTGAAACGTCCAAGATACGACGCCTAAAAAGACCGTAAGTCGTAAAATTAAACAATTTCATTCATAAGGTGATTATTTTTTATTTGCGAAGAAACTTATTTATCCATGTCACCACTATTCAAAATTTTTTTTCATCTTTTCGTTTGGCCAAGAGCTAACGACGTGACTTGAACATGTTTGTGTAATGGTCTGCTCATGCGTAACACTGACTGGCTCTTTTTGTCTTTGATGACATTCTACGCATGCGTAGTTGTGTAGTTGTGTCCATGCTCTTTTGTGTGAAATGATTTACCTCAAATTTACTCGCAATTTTTTTCCAAATCTTGTGCAAAATTGTTAAAGTTAAGCAATCGCAATTTCTTGAAGGCAAATTAAATCGGTGTTAATTTAAGATTGCCAAGGCAACCTATCAGTAATGCACTGCGCTGCAAATAACTGGGTTTGTTTAAATTAGTAAGTTTAGCGAATCTTTAAAAACTAAACTTACTCCCAGAACTCCTGGCTGGGGGAGACTGCGGTCATTGAGCAATTAAGAGTCGTGCAGTTAGCAGTGAAATTTCTGAAGTCCTCACTAAAGAAAAGAATATTACAAAGTTATGTTATTACAAATGAGGTCATTGTTGTTAAAAATGACATGTTCTCAAGGGTCGAAATCTTACTAAGTAGAGATTGGCGTCATTTTCCTTACGAAAAAAAAAAGTGAAATATGAACATGAAAACTGTTTGCTGATTGATATGTTGAGTAAATATCGTTTTTTTTACAATCAAAGGGAGAACTTTTTGATGTCGTTATTTACCTGCAATTCGCAGTGTTCCACGAATTACCGCAAGACTTCCACGGGACAACAGAAGCAAAGGAGTGGTATAGATACAGAAGACTCCAGGATATAACAACGTTGTAGTAAATAGAGATCAGGAAGGAAATAATCACCATGGCAACTCCAATCCCTGCAAATGAAAGATAACGCAACATTTGAGCTGCCACAACGTGTTCACGGTGTAAAGCGCGCCTTGCATCATAAAAGTTGTGCAACGCGCTACTTCATCGATTGCGGAAACGCCTTATTCAATTTACAGTATTCAAAAGTGGAAAATTTGTCTTGTAGAGCGTAGTAGTTGTCATTACATCTCACAGTGGAGTTGCTCATCTTTGTCTTTCATATTTAATTGTGATATCTCCTAGTTACGCTAGTGCTAGACATTATTCAGGATATCGTATACAACACAAACCTTTAAGCGCAGGGCAAACCACTGCCCAAGCTTTGATGGTACCGAGACTCAAATACTGTCCGAGGGCCAGCTCCAGGTAAAACAAAGGAATTCCACAGGTTATCAACGTCAGAAAATATGGAATTAAAAAAGTAGCTGGGAATGAAAAATGAAAGAAACAAGAATAAGCTTATATCCTAGTGCATAGTTTACGATGGAGAGCAGAGTACGCGCGGAAGATTGAAGGAGCTACATAGCTGGCGCAGAAAACAAGGTTAATATTATTCTTCAGGCATTTACAATCCTTGTCAATCTTCTCCATCCTAAGCTATCCTTGTTTATTTCCGATTTATTTTCATTTCTTTTGTTTTTATCTGTCTTATTCAAATGACATTTTTTAAATTCCCTCGAATTGAAGATAGTCTTACGACGTGTAACAGATGACACTAAATGCGGTGATACAACCTCTTTGAGTAAGATGGATTTTTCGCATACTTAATTGTGATTCTAAAAAGTGTGTACTTGTAAACTTAAGCTGCACTGCCGAATGAAAAGACGAAGCTATGATATACATCTCTAGGAGATCAAATTACCTCCACCCTTCTTGTAACAAAGATACGGAAAACGTCAGATGTTTCCGAAGCCAACAGTTTAGGAAGAAAGCTATGCTGTTGGCCTGGGAAACATCTGGCATTTCTGTAGTATTATCACCTTTTTTCTGTTTGCCAGTCTTACTCAACCAGCATTTAATAGATTTTCTCGAATTGAAGAAAGCGTTGCAAGGTGCAAAATCAGACACGAGATGTTTTCACGCGCGGACAGTTGTAAAAAACGGTTTTAAAAAGTGTGCACTTGTAAACCTAAATTACACCCCTAAATAAAAAGACGAAGTTATGATAGATATCTACGCTTTACCAAATTACCTCCGCCGTTCTTGTAACAAAGATACGGGAATCTCCATATATTCCCCAGGCCAACCGCATAGCCAATACATGACGCTATGAAGTCAGCTTTCGAGGTCCATTTTTCACGCTGTCCGCTCGCTTCAGAGTTTTCGCCCACCTCTATAACAACGGGTTGGACCTTATTCGTCATTTTTTAACTTCTCACTTGAATTTTTGCACTAAATTTTACACATATAAGCTCAAATCTTTAAATAAATCTGCTTCCTTGCTGAAACCAAAGCGAGAAGTGATTATGATGTCATAGAAGGTAATGATGTAATTTAGTTCTGACGTCATTGATGCGGGAAATTGAGTGTAATTAACTAATGAATCGAACTCTCTATCGAATTAACAGCTCTGCGATGAATCTGTTCCTTTAGGTCATTTCCCAGCTCAAAAAATTTCACCTGTTTAATTTTTTTTCACTCACATGACGCTTTCAAAGTTGTTAATTCTAAAAGTATGCAAGACACGTGTCAGATATGAAGCTCGTGATGGCCTGACTCACCGCAGACTTGCGTATAGCTCAGTGGTGGGGTATTGTAGCGCGGAAGCCGGCATCGCTCAGAAAGAAATCCTCGCGCAAACTCTGCATGTCACACCAGTTCAGTCGTCTTCTTTTCATTCTCGATCGGCACAAATATTTGCATGTGGAGCTAAAACTAGGCAGAAATCTGCCATTTAACAGCTTTACATTTGTTAATCTGGTAGTTATAGTAAATTGTCACTTACGACGTGAAAAGACCGTGTTCGTCGACTGCAATATTTAAACGAAATGAGTAACTCTTCAAGCGAACAATTTCCATGATCTGGTTCGTAATCTACCAATGCATTAAATAATTTATCAATATATGTGTATAAAATAAGAAATTTCGGGACCAAATTAAAATAATTTCATATTGAGTGCTTCTTTTTCATCTGTTTTTCATCTGTGAGAATTTATTCGTTTTCAACTACTAAAACGAATTAATTTTCACCGATGAAAAAGAAGCACTAAATATGAAATTCTTTACACCTTCCACGCTACCAAACAAACTTTGAACATTTCCACGACTTTTATTATATAGATATGTACATAAAGCTGCCTCTTGCACTACTGGTATACAAGAATTCCCGAAGCCTGCTTCTAATTGTACGCGTTGGCATCTGGCACACTTGTTACTCACATGTCATTAGAAAAAACAAATAAATACCGTGAAGCGCCAAAAGTCACAACCCTGCTTTTTTTTAAACTCTGCAGCCCTTAATCCGTTGTATTTTTTTGGCTCTGAGTTTCCATACATCTTTTAACGAAAACCTCACCTTAGAGGGACTGTCCACGGTTAACAAAGTCTCACCGATGGGGAAAAATAAGCAGCTACAACCGGTTTGATTAAATTCGGATAGTCTTTTTCAATTCGCGCATAAAGTTATTCAGAGATCGAAGAAGCTTTCGATGTATAGCCATGACAACTTCTTGATGAAAGAAAAGAACTCAAAACGAAGGCACCTTGTAGGGAGTTATTTCCGCAGTTGAAAAGAAGGTGGGAAAAAACTGGCCCGTAGGGCCGTGTCTTTCGGACCTTTACGATGCAATTGATTGTATTTAAAACAAGCTTCCTCTCTGCGCACGCGTACATTTCAATGATTCGCAAGGCCATCTCTCTTACTTCCCAAAAGTTTTTTCACAGGAAACTTGCCATCCATATGGTGCTCACGTGGTAGGCAATGTACCACGTGGTTTAGGAAAGTAAGCGGACATAAGTGGAGGCTCGGTGCCAGTCCTCTGAGCTCCATTTGCAGTAGGATGAAGATACTTAGCGTCGAGAAAGGGTTCTGCGTTGTGCGTCAAACCGGTCAGCGGACGGCTGAGAGGGGTGACACCCCCTGCAGGAGGCAGCACACCTGATGGTACATTGGGAGTAGACTGGCCCACTGGCTGAGGAAGAAGTCCATGGCGAGATCCAGGCTTTCTGTATGAGATCTACATAACAAGGATGAGGTAAAATGGACGTTTGACCAAGGAAATTTGTCAAGAAGTCAGTCAGTGTTAGATAACTATTCATGAATCTACAAAGCAAGAGTTGAATGGAACATCATAAGCTAACTCCTGGGGCTGGTTGGCGCGCTTACTTGAACATGGAGGAGAATCTACGTGAATACTTTAACGACATTTGGTTTTATTCAAACTTATCGTTTTACACGGCTTCTGAATGTAATTCGTTTTTTAATCTCAAATCAAACAAAAACAAACTTAATAAAGAAATTACAAGAAGCGAATATTTCAAGATTTATTAACCGCCTTAAGTTTTCAGTCTCAAGAGGAGTATTTGAATTAAAGTTGACGCGGACGGCTAGGTGTAAGAATCATACTTTTACGGTTGTATTTCAGCGGTTTGTGCAATAATGTAAAGAATCGCCTTCACTCTGAAGAGAAGGTATATTTTCATTTCGATAAGTATCTATTAAAGGTTCAGGAGAGAGGTAATCGAGAAAGATTCCACCGTTAGCGTGGCAGTAAAGGTACATTTGGGCATATCTCAACTCTATTTACTCAAGACACAAGTTTACCCTGACAAGACCGCTTAAACGATGTTTTAATAAGGAATGAAGCAGTATAAATCTACCTGAGCTGGCTCCGAGAAACGTGGAATGTCCGTTCTGTTTCCCGCTGAGGTGGTGGAGCTTCCTGTTGTGCTCGTCACCTAATAACAATAATGAAATTGATAATGATAATAGCACTATAATAGCAACGTTAATAGTTATGATGATGATAACGATGTCAATAATGATAATATGCAATAACAATAATAATAAAAACAATAACAATAAGGTTGAAGATTATGCTGCCGATGATGATTTAAAAAAACAAAAACAAAAAGGCAAACAGAATGATTTGACGAACCTTGTTGTATGGCACTAGAGGCGGTCCTCGCGTGGACACAGGTTTCGTGTGCATTTCAAAAGGCCCCAGCCGTTGCTGGGACATCATCTGGTCATTCATTTGCTTGTTCAGCCAATTGATAACTACAGTGTTACACAAAGCAAAAAATCATTTTGACTTACTAAAAGCCACACTATCTTGACGTACAAATACTATCAGGTCAATAGAGCAGTGACGGATGGGCACCCTGTGTTCCTCCTGCAAAGGTATCCCCATATGCCAAAAATGAAATAACTTAAGAGACTGGTAGAAACTGGTCTTAACCTTTTCACTCCCAGATCTCAAAAGTTATTCTCCTTACTGTCTGCCATACAGTTCTCATGATGTTGGTTTGGAGAATTCAGTATTGAATCAACTTATAATTGCCTAACTGATATTTCTCTTTATTCTTAATACTTGTCTTCTCGACATTGTATTGATACTGTAAGGAGAAATTCTGTCTTGGTCACTCTTTGGAGTGAAAGAGTTAACAGAGTTAAGAGAAAGCAAATGCATTATTGTGGTGGGGACGAGAAAAGGCTGGGTCGAGACTCCTAGTCCTTCACTCAGCCCAATCTCTCCCCACCCAAAGCCAACTCAATAATGGGAAAATAAGATAAGGCAGAATCAAAGGCATCCACAAGATGACTTCAATCTCAGCCAAATAGTTCTTGTTTCTTCATTTTGTTGTCAAATTTTAAGATCTTCTAAGGCATCCTCACCATTTTCATTAGTCTTCAGCAGTTGTTTACTTTCTTCAAGCTTGGCTGTGGTTGTCTCCAATGACTCACTCAGCTTCTTTAGCTATACATTCAAGGAAAGGACAACACCTTCATAATTATCACTGAAATCTCAAGCCATGACACTTTGATGAAGGTGATTTAATTATAACAGTAAAGGAAACAAAAAATTCTAAAGCTTTCAGTAAAACAGTATTAGAACAAAATTTGTATTGTATAGAATAAAAACACAAAATATATCGGGGGTGGGGAGGATGTTTCCCAAAAAACTTAACTCTGTTGATAAAGGGCCTAGCATCGGCTAAGTTTCAAACACTTCTAAGCTTACCTCTTCCTCTTTATTCTTCAAGGTGGTTTCCAAGCTGGATTTTTCCTGTCTGTGTTTTTCAAAAGCTGTTTCCTAAATAGACAAGATCAAATTGTCAAAAAGTCAAATGTTGAAGTCTCAACAAGGCCATGTTGCAAAGAGGCTGCCAGGGTTAAGTTAACCCTTTACACCCTAACATCAGTATTCATATTCTCCTTACTGCCTCTATACATTTCCTGAAGCACTGACAAGGAGAATTTGTTTAAAAATCAAGAGCTTTATAAGTTGGTGATCATTTCCTTGATTCTCATGACCTTAATGCTTGATTCAGGGATGATATTGTAAGGAGAAATTAGAAGCTGGTCAATCTTAAGGGTTAAAGGGTTAAGGACTTAATGGTACTTTCAAATTAGTGCAGGAGATGCAAACCAGGTGGCACTTAACCAGTGCTAAAAAAGCAGTGAAATGAAATGAAATGATATGAAATAAAATTAGATAATACAAAATGAAATGACAAGACATTGAATATTGTGAAATGAAGGAAATGAAATGATTTAAGTAAAATGATATAAAACAAAATGCTTTGAAATGAAATGCAATGTTATGAATTGAAATGATATGAAATGAAATAATGTGAAATTAAATGAATGATACAATATGAAATGAAATAATAGGATTTGAAATGATTAACAGTTGTACAGTCCAAACCCTATGGACCATGTACAGTAATGACCTCAAAAGTTTACACACTCATGAATAAAGGGGGTAAATTTCTAAAGAAACTGTGGTGCTGTATCGGGGGGAGAGTATAACAAGGTAATCTAGTACTATCAACTGAACTGATAACATAAAGAGTTTCAAAACTGACATTTTGAGAGTTAGCCCTACATCAGAATGAAGGGCTGATGCCTGAGACATCAGCTTTGAAACTCTTTATGGTGGCCAATTTACATTGTTAACTCAGCTAATACTAAATTACTCAGGTTACACACTATTGGGCTATTACCTTTTCTTCAAGGAGCTTTTCTTGTTTAGTCATCACCACACTCTTCAGCTTCATCTAAAACAGGAAAAGTACAGAGTATGGCAAAATAATTTTCCTTCTATTATTTGACGTATTGCATCTACCCACTGCACTGTTCAATTAATCCATAAAGAGACAAGGAGAAGGAGAGAGCTAGGATAGTTTAATATCAGATAAATCTTAAAGATTTGGCTTTCTCCATGAGGAAGGAACTCTGGTTCTGTAAATCAAGCCACTACAAAAAGCTTAAAACTGAAGGGAAAAGGCATCAGCATAAACTTCATACATGTACCTTAGACTTATAGGTCCGTAATTCTGATTGTAACCTTTGTATTATCTCATTTCCCTGAAAGTAAGTCAACAAAACCATTTAGAAACAAGGCAATACAAAATATTTGTGACTACATGTACAAATAGCAATGGATGATATGAATATCTAGAAGCTAGCCAAGTCTGTTACCCCATGAAAATTAGAAAAAACAACTCACTATGACCACCTGAGTCTCTCTAGCAAGAGGTAGAAATGGTCACTGACAAAATGCCAAGGAAATCTTATGAAATACTAGGCTGGCAGGAGGAATTTTAAAGCTCCTTGTTACATATTTTTTAAGCAACCATACTGACAGATCATGGCCATATGACCCATTAGTGCAGAATTTTCATAACAGTAATCATGGCATTTAGAAAGTAATGTGCTTTCTTGAATAAAAATCAGGACCATCCATGACCCAATAACTGTACCTTGATCACGTCGGCTGTTACAGATTTCATATTGGCTTCCATTTTATTGCTCTGTTCCTGTTTTTCTTCCAATATCTTCTCTTGCTTTCTACGTTGTTCATTGGAATTCTCCAACAGTTCATTGGTCCGTGCTATGACCTGGAACATAATTAATTAAAGAACAGCAATGTACTGCAGTAAGCAAGGTGGAGGAAAGAATGTTATTAAACTATTTCAATTGAAAATTCCTTTACTCCTCAAAACTTTTGCCATCCACCACACTTCTTCCTTGCTAGCTTAGCAGAAGTAATCAATTTGTAAACATTGCAATAACCACAAACTGTCTCTCAAACATACATAGACTAAAACTGTGAAGTTCTACGAATTGAGTTATACTCTTTGAGTTCCTCTCTATGCATCCTTTCCAATTCCTAATTGTTTTTTTTTTATTGACAAGGTCAAATGATCCATTCAAGTACACATGTCTGGGGTTAAAATCTTGACCTACACTATAGCTACCTGTTCCTTGTCCCTCAATTCCTGTTCCAACACAGCCACTCTAGTCTGCAGTTGGCTGAGTGTTTTACTGTGTTCATGTCTTTCTGAATCCAGGGAGCCATTTTCACGGCGAAGTTTATGAAGTTCTTGCTTGGCAAATTTGCATTCCTGGAAACAGACATTCAAACAGTAATACATGAACACTGTACTATAAACCCCATCAACGTTTTAAACAGTAATCTTAAGAGAGACTTTCATTCGATTTCTTCTATCAGAGTCACCTCTGAATCAAACAGTAAGGTCACAAGAATAATAAAAAGGAAATGATTGCTAACAACAGAAGTACTTGATTGTCAGACAAATTCTAAATTCTTCTAATACTTTACCACAAGAAAAGTGTCAAGAAAAGTGTGGAGAATATACATACTGATGTCAGGGTGTAAGGGTTATTGCTCAAAGGAAGACATTGTCGACATCACAATGAACCTTACAGTACCTCATCCAGTGTTGCTAGTTTGGACTTGAGGTCTCTGATGCAAGAATCGGCTTGGTACTTTTTCTGATTCAGGTCCTGTGAAAAATTTGTAAAGAACAGTTTATATCTATGTGTATGTGGCAGTGCAACATCTCTGCAAGTTTTGTTTAGTAATTGCCCCATGAACTGGAATCATTTTCAGGTGGCTGCATCTAAACTTTAATGGCCTGTAATTTGATCAAAGTTTAGCCATTGTTTAACAAAACTGTATCCTGAATAATACTAAATTTAGCTGAACCTTTTATCTGAACATTCATTTTTTTATACAGTGTTGAGAAGGCTGTCAGAATGCTAACAAAGGAAGGACATTTATTTAACAATTAAAATCAACCCTTTTATAGAGAGAGCCAAGGCTCACTGATTGCATAAAACTGTGGTCTGGGTTAGACCTCATGTAAATGACCAGCCCTAAATGGTTGACTTTTCGAGTAAAACTAGTTAACCCTTTCACTACCAAGATCTCATTAACAATTCTCCTTGCTGTCTTGAATACAATTCTTATAATGTTAGTATAATGTTGGATTAAACTAATAATCCCCTAAATGATTTTTTCCTAAATCTCATCACTTATCTGTTTAATATTGCATAGATATTGTGAGGAGAAATCCTGTCTTGGTCACTCATGGGAGCTAAAGAGTTAAATTAAGTATACAAATCTTAAAATTCAGTTGGGAGGTATTTACTCTGTTGGAGTTTTCAACATCCTTGAGCCTGGCCTCTAATCTCACCATCTATAACAAAGAAAACACAAAGAAAGCATGTCATTAAATACCAAAGTAAAAAGATGATTTTAAGTCAGTGAGAGAAGCACCCTAAAAAAAAAGTTGAAGCTCTTCCATAAAGAGTCAAACATTTAGTTATATGAGTGCCTTTCATTTATTATTTGTAAATCCAGCCACCATTATAATGTTGTAAATAAAATTGAACATAATAATATTACACTGTATCATCTGTCAAAAAATGTTACTGATCACTTTGCCAACAAACCAATTTTCCAACACCTCTAGTCAACTTGTTGCAAACTTGCCACAAACTTGCAGACACTGATTTTTGTTATTTGATTTGTTACCAAAGACCAAAGACGAATGTCAAGGTTGATCTAAGGAGTTGGCAAAATGACTAATGATGTCAGTGAGTTGGTTGTCAGTGAGATGACATTTCATTGAGGTGATGGGGTTGGTCGTCAAAACTATGAAAATTGCACATGCATGCATATGGTAAGGACATAACTTGATATTAATTCCTGAAGTACCACAGCAAACAGCATACAATTATACTCACCTGTGCTTGGTGATTCTGTTCCAGTTCTCTCTTTTCTCTCTCAAAACTCTGTTGTTTTTCAGTGGCCAACTAAATTAAACAGAAAGCAAATCTACATAAAGTAGCACTACATGTATGTGTTGACATCATTTGAAAAAGAAGAAAACATCATTTGGGTTTTGTGTAGATTTTAAACAATATAGCCAACATACTTTTCAAAAAAATGATTTAACACATGCTGCAATAATTCGGCTCTGAGAGAATTCTTCTACCTGAAGTGCTTTTTCCCTTTCAGCTGCTAGTTCCTGTGCATGCTTGTTTTCCAACTGAGATGACCTGGCAGAGCAGTCTGATTGAACTGAGCTCAACTCTCTTGTTTTGATAGCTAACACCTGCATCATACAAATAAATAAAATTGGATCATGTGCACTACGTGTGTCGTCTCTGTCAGTGTATTGGACAAATACAACAAATGTATTGATAAATCAACTCACACTGTATACAGTGTGGTCAAACAAGAGCCAAGAGCTAAATAAGGATCAGTTAGTAATCAGCTGATAGTGATCCAATATTTGGCCAATGGTCTTCAAATACTTGACCAACATTCAGCCAAGGTCTCACACATGACTATTGGGACATGGGCCAGGAGATCCTAGCCAACTGTCAGTCTATATTTTTATGGTAACAGTATTATTTACAGTAATATGCACAGCAACAGTTGTAAGACAAAGGAAAATAAAAATACAACAAGATCAAAGTCAACAGTTATGGCTACATAACAAAACAAAATATACTATTGCTGATAATTAAATTACATGTGTACCTCTTGGCAGGTGCTAAGCTTTTGTTGAAGATCAGCCTCTGTACTGGCAAGACGCCTTTCTAAGATTTGTTTCTCATCCTAAGAGGGACAAAAAAAATTCGCATACTCATACACTATAAGCAAAATAACCATTGCAAAATTTAAAAAGGCAAGAAATGATGAACAATTTTTTTATGATTTTTATTCTCAAAGTCTCAAATTTTGTCACCAGTTGACCATCATTTCTGAAGTTTTTTAGGAAGGAGTGTTCCCCAATTATTTATCACCAGTCCTAACTCTCTACAACAAGCACTGTGTGGATAGAGGGAAGTGACTGTGGAGAGGAGGTCGATAAAAGAAGGAGGCAGTGAAGAGCACCACCTGTTTTTATCATGTAGAACATTTTCATTGTTGAGAAAAACTTCCTGTACATGTTAAGTACATGTATGTAAAAAACCTAACACACTCAAATAAATGCAGTCTCCAAAATCCTTTATCTGCAAGTAATAACATTTTCTAAAAAATACAATAACTTTCTTACCTTGCAAAAATGCTTTAAAATTTTTGTGAGCTAAAAAAGTTATTAAAAAAACTCACCTGCAGATTTTTAAGACAGTTTGCCAGATATTTTTTGACTTCAGAATCAGATCCAGGAAGGAATTTCAATGATAAGTGAGTCAGATGTTTAAATGGATTGGTCTCTACCACATGAAGAGTGGCCACACCTTGATCTAAACCACTGCCAACAACAAACTGAAGCAGAAATCTGTATGCAAAACACAAGTATAAACAAAGATTAAATACTGTGAAGCAACAACCATTCAGGTATCAAGTAAACTGAGAAAAGTTCAAGTCTAAAAATTCAACCCTGTCACTCCCAGGAGGGACCAAGACAGAATTTCTCCCTTCAATATCAATACAATATCAAGTAGACAAGTGATGAGAATAAAGAAAAATATTAATTAGGCAATAATCAGTTGATCCAATACCAAATTCTCCAAACTTGATACAAATTGTATAGCAGACAGTAAGGAGAATTACTGTTAAGATCTCTGGACTGAAAGGGTTAGGTCATTTTTATGATCATCAGAGCAGAGGCAATATTAATGTTGAATGGATAAATGCTAAAATATCTTTCTTTCTTGCAAATCAATTACCTATGAATAGTGGAGGGAACTAAAAACATATTTTGGAAGGACAGAAATCAAACTTCAGTGATGTTCAACAAGAGAATTAATTTTGTTATTATCAACTGAGTTGATAACATAAATTAGCTGAAATTAAAAGTTTCAAAGTTGACATTTCAAGCACTAGCCATACATCAGTGAGAGCTTCATCATTATTGCTCTGATGAGGGCTAATGCTCAAAATATCAGCTTTAAAACTCTTAATGGTGACCGATGTACAAATGTATATAACCAACTCAGTTGATAATATTACCTTGTTGTACTCTCCCACTGACACAGAACCACAACTTCTTTAGAAACTTACCCCTTTTATTCAGTAATGTTCAACTTACTTTGGACTATCTCGTTGTTCTTCTTCTCGACAAAGTTCCAACAGGTCAATAAACTTTTGAGGAAAGGCACAAAAATCAACCAGCAAACCTTGTTGACTTTTTAACCTGCATGGGTGAAATGTAATACCAGCTATCCTTAATCATTGAAAGTAATCATTCAATGTTGATTGCTACAGATTTCACAACAACTCCTGCTAATATTAATAACAAGATCAGACATATGGGTTCTGATTGGTTACTACATGTAAAATCAAACACAAATCAAATCATTTTGATTGGTTTGCATATTGAAACTATCAATGGCATAGTGAGTCCACATGTCTATATGTTTTTATATAATAAGGTGAATCATTCACACATTCTGATAGGCTCTTACTTATGATCTGTATGTTTTTATAATATTATGATAAGCTGAATCATACACACATCTTGATTGGCTCTTACTTATGATTTATTAAAAACAAGCTAACAGATGATGTCACCATTGACAACATTTGCTTTGTTATCATAGGAAAAAACTAGGGTAAAATTTCCGTACAGCCCCATCCTACATTATGCATTCAGTTCTTGAACAGAGAAAACAATGACAAAAACAATACATTTCCATTGGGAAAACAGATTTGTTTTACAATGGTATGGGGCTGTGCGGAAACTTTACCAAAACTAGATTTTAGGATACTGTCGGTCTGTACAGTTGAACATCACAGAACACGTCAAAATGTGGTAAGACTATTAGTGACATACTTCGCTGTGCCTCGTTTGCCACTTTTTTTTCGTACCATATTACTTTGACTCCATCTATGATCTATTACTGAACAGATGCACAGTAAAATGGAATTTATTTGTTAAGCTTTCCTAAATAATGTGTATACACATGTATATCATTTCTTCTCTTTAAAAAAGATTAAATCCCTTATTAATCGTAATGCAATGCATTCCCTAAATATTTTAAAAGTCAAAACCTAAAATGCGACGCAAAAACGCAAGATACATGCTAGACTTACGTGTGGAAATCAGTTTCGCCTAAAACAAGATTGTAGAGAAAGCACAAGTCTTCTTCATCCGTGATTCGGACAACAAGTTCCTTGAAAGAGAGAGAAAGTAACTTCGCATGTAGAAATGTATGCAAAAAGGCAAGTTGTCCCCCAAATGAAATCATCAAAATCATTTACATGTATTTAAAACAGAAGAAGCGCAAGCTATTCAATGTAAAGCTTGCGCTGATAGATGATCTTCTGATAGTCCTTCTAACATGGAATATGTACCTAAGATTGTAGACAAAACTAGACTTACTTTGTTCGTTGGCGAAGAGATCGAGCGAAAAGATACATTGATGCGTACGACAGACTTTCTGCAAGAAATATCGTAGCCCATAGGAGTCAAAACGTTGTCTGTAATTAAAACCTCTGAATATGTTTTGTTCATAATCGTACCTATTTTCTCGGCTTGAAGACTTCAAGTGAACTGACACAACTTTGTTAAAACATTCCTCCATCTTGAAAAATAAAATTCGCGCCTGTTCCCAGACCCCAGTAGGTTTCAAGCACGCTTAGACTCAAGGGTAATCATCTTACATGTCACGCATAGCGTGACGACGAAAACCACAAGACAGATGTCACAATATGCCACAGGAAAAAGCTCATTATGAGAAGCTCAGAAGCGACTGCTATGAGGGTCCATTGTTTTTAACAGTCAGTAACTTTAATTTGAAGGAGTCACACTGACAAATATCCTCACGATATTGCCCAAGTGTTTCACGCAAAATAGATTATCCGCTAGACCGTTCATACTGGGAATGCTAGAAAAGGCCCTTTTCAGATTGTTACTCGATCATTAAGTTTGGATTTCGCACATATAGGGAATATTTTGTAGGTTGTAGAAGTTACATGATATCTTGAAACTCGATCCAACTTTTAGTTAAAAACCCACATGTTTAAGAATATAAAACTTATTGACTACAGCATCATATGATATTTACTTTTAAAAGAGATGGGATCTGAAATTAGTTTTCGAGATGAACAGATATTTGACTCAAATAGATGCGACTATATCGGACGTTTCGCAATCTCACATCATTGAAATCTTATCTATTCGACTACCATTGTCTTTACTGCATTAATATGTTTGTGGACGACCTCATTATTTACGTAAACGTAAACAGTTTAAACAAAATCTTAGCCTCTCTATCAAGAATCTATACAGACCTAAAATCGAGCATTTTCTCATTTATTAACGCTAATATATACTCTAAAAACGAATCTTGTCGAATACTCAGCGATCACTATTTACGCTCAACAGCTCATTTATGCTCGACCCACAATTTCTCTATTTTCTCTGACGAAGGGCTGACGCTCGAAACGTCAGCTCAGAAACTCGATCTTTACGGTAGCCAATTTAGGTTATCAACTCAGTGGAATAATCTAAATTAACCTGCTAATTGTGTCTCAGCTTTTAAACAAAAACCATGTCAGGCGTCTCTATCTGTCAATCTCATTTACGCGAGGACGGTCTCATACGAACACGGCTGAGCTCTGGATGACGATCAAGGAATTCATTGATCTCCCTTTTGTTCGATAGCTGATCTATTGGCTGGTTTAGTCGTTCGTTCATGTCAAGTCCTTTCCTCATAATTTCTTTCGCTTCTTCTACGTTTCCAATGCATTCATATAGAAGAGCCAACTGACTTTCAATCATAACTTTCCATTTGTGATCCTCCTCTAGTTCGGTCTCAGCGATTCCTTTTGCTTTCGTAAGGATATTGATGGCCTCTTCATAGTTTCCTTTCCTTTGATGACAAAGTGCGAACTTTCTTAAGGTCAAAATACTCTCCTTGTGATCACCCACACCAAGATTCTCCATCATAGTCAGTGCAGCTCCATAATGTTCAAAACATTTGTCTATTTCAGCGGGATTTTCGTCAGGGAAATAACATTTGAAATAGAGGTCTGCAATGTATTTATGACATTGAGCAGTCATAAAATGATTCCCGAGGCAATCTTGGAAAAGATCCATTGCTTCCTGAAGTAGCTGTATACTTTTCTGGTGCCAACCATAGAATAGCGAGGTCGCTGCAGTTTCTGGATGTTTATCTAACTTTTTCCGGCACAAATTCATGGCTATTCCGTAAACATCACTTATTGGTTGCGAAGTCCATTCACGAGGTAAGTGTTGAGGCTTTGTACTAAGGAAGCGCGCGTAACTGTTAAAGAAAAGGACTTGTGATAAACCACATTCTTTAAAAGCTGAGCAAGTTCTTATGTAAACTTCCTTAGCTCGTTCCATAAGATTTTGATATTGTTCTTGATTGCCGATTTTCCTCTTTTCATGCCCAAGTAGACATAAAAGTTCAACAATGTGTAGTGGGACAAATTCGGTTTCAAAGTACTTCAAAAGTTTTTCGAGGAAGGCAACGTAAAAACTTGGTAAAAGACACATTTCTAGATACATACACTTTTGTGGAAAATTTTCGAGAAACTTGTCCGAAGGTACTTGAGGGGAATCTGAAATTGTATCAAGTTTATCGATTATGTCAACGTAAACTTCCAAAAAATGCTCGAAGTTGTGTCTGTCTTCATTGAAGTTTAGAACAGATTCTTTGCATTTGTCTTTGCTCCAGTATAAATTTGCATTTTCAGCGAGACGACAGATAAAGTAGGTACATGCCAGTTGTTCTACATGGAGAATTGTTTCGGAAAAGCTTGCTTGACCAACTCTCTTTGCAAAGGCTTGGATGAGCTGATGAATTTGGTATCGATTTGAACTTGGTTGTTCTAAAAGAGACCGGTTCCTTAGTGAGCGGAGAATTAAAATTGGATCAGCATCAGTGTCCATTCCTGTTGTAATTACAGCCTCAGCTGCATCAAAATCAAAAGAACCTGGAAACACAGACATGACTGCCAGCGCCTTTTGTTCCGTTGGGTTCAGGAGATCAAATGAAGTCTTGATGGCGTTTTCGACGGAAATTTCATCGTCTTGAAGAACATCTAAAGGTATCTTTTCAAGACTTTTAATCAATCTCACCTCTTTGAATTCTGAGAGCAACGAGCCAACGATACAAAGCGCCAAAGGGATGCAGCCACACAATTCAACAATTTTCGTCGTTTGGGAAAGCTTTTGTTTCACATGGTCAGTCCGAGAAAGAAGGACCTTTTCTGCCTCATCTAAAGACAAACTGGTTAATCTGATGTTTTCTATCTTGAAACCACAACTAGACGTATTAACTGTCTTTCTAGAAGTAATAATAAAGGTTAGACTTTGCCTTGAGTAGGTCCTCAAATCTTGCAACATGTTAACAAACTCTTGTCGATCTCCAGACTCGAGAACGTGATCTGCATTGTCTAGAATCAATGTTACTTTCTCATATTGCTGTTTGCTCCAATTAAGAAGCCAAAGTTTAGGATTTTCAGGCGGCTGAGAGTGGCTGTTACTACAGATAAGGAACATTGTGGTTGCTATGTCCTTGAGGGATGCTTGGGATAGAAGTGAGCAGTATAAAACCTTTCTGTTGTATTCTGCCTTGGTAAGCTCATGGGCCACTTTGTTGGCCACAGTGGTCTTCCCGAAGCCCGGTCCACCTGTTAAAGACACAATAGAAACTGTTCCACTTTGAATAGCCTCTATGGCTCGTTTGATTTCTTCTGAACGACCAAACACATGGTGAATCTCATCTGGAAGACAATTGAGAAGCTCTCGAGTAACGCGTGGCGCGGAAATATGTTGTTGATTGCTTGAAATATCCAATTTTAACTGTTTAAGGTCTTGCTCTAAGTTCTTCATTCTTGGTTCAAATTCAAGCTTCCATTTCCTCACTTCTTCATCGATTCGTCGCTGTGTACCATGATCGATGTCCTCTGCTTTTAGGCGGTTTATTTCCAGCTGATCGAGCCCTAAGGCTACTAAAGAATGAGAAATTGTGTTCCATTTGTCTTCAAACTCGTCATTAGGAACACCGGTGGAAATACTATGACACAGGCTATTTCGCAAGCATTTAATCCGGACGATCTCGGCTTCACGACTGTGATCTGTTTCTGCTGGCATGTCGTGCCATCCTGTTGCAGGTTCAATCAAAGTGGGACAGATTTCACGAAGCAGTAAATGTAGAAGAGTGATATCAAATGTGTTTAAGTCTGGTGGGCCACCCGATGGAGGAAATAGCTTTTCCCACTGGCTATCATATAATTTACGTCTGCTCTTTAAGTTGGTGAGGGTCGCCATGTTGTTGTTTAACATAATTTGCAGTGTTGAAGGCGGATGTATGAAAGACTCTAAAACGTTCCTGAGCGCTTGTGTACCTCCATCAACTAGCAGTCGCGCTAACTTCGTACCCTTAGTTTTTTCCTCCGATGGCCCGAAGATGGACGCCATTTACTAGCACTGTTGAGGCAAGTAACGAGCGTAACTGTTGAAAACTTCTATGAAAGCGACCAGACACATCTAGGAATTCAAGAAATCTTATCCTTTATTATAATATCAAAACCTGCATGGCTTTGTTTTCAGAACCAATGAGAGGCAAGTATGTGGAAAAAAATGATATAAACCCATTGTTGACATGACAATCGTGGAAAACAGACATCACGCAGTCATTCCCTTCCTTGTGTCAGATGGGAGGGGGGGAGGGGGAGAAGGGGCGAGAGGAGAATACAGTTTCTCGATTTTCTGAAATGCAACGTTGGAAAACGGCAAAAAAGATATTGAAAGAGGCAAGTGTTTAAGACGCCGGCGTAATGAAAATGTGTTTCATGACATTTCCCCTTTCTTCTAGAGTCAATCAACTTGGACTTATTTTCCGTGGATCATCTTGCTCGCTGTCAAGCTCAGCCGTTTCTTTTCCTTTCGCCTTTTAATGTTATAGGTGTGTGAATGGAGTGATAGAAGAGAAATATTTCTTTATTCTCCTCTTATATTAACCAGATGCGTCATGTGCAATGGACTGTATAGTTTCAGGGACGCTCGGCTGGGTTTTGATAATGCTTATGATAATGCTTTCAATATTTATAAACACTTTCATTTCGACAGACACAATTGCGTTTCCTGATTTGCAACCCAAATAAGTTGAGTATCTCCTGACCCGTGACTAACATTATGATAATCCAAGCCTTTTAATTCTCGGTTTTAATTCCTTCTGCGCTCTTTTATTTTTCCAAGCTTGGAACCCAGTAGCCTGTACCAAGCCTTCCGGTAGAGATGAACGAAATTTTTTTTCTCGTTTGCCTCTGGAACAGGCCATGGTAACTCTCTATTAAATCTAACGGTGACTGATTCTCAATTCCCAAAAGAAACTTTCATGAAACAAAAACAAAATTCGAGGCCGATTCGATATTGCAACTTTTAAACAACTCGCTTTGTTCCCTCTCTTTCAATTTCTGAAGTCAGTTTGACTTCCAGTAAAGAGCATTTCGTCTATGAGATTTAATTGACGAATGGCCAACAAAGCGAAGTTTAAACGCGTCCATGGAATTCGAAAAACATTTAAAGAGCCGTCTTCACAGAACTTAAAAGATGCTAGACGTAACCCAGAACATGACACCATTTCACTCTGGATATTAGAAGCGGATATACATGTTGTCTGGAAGATAATGATCTTAAGGATTCTTGGAAGCCAAGCAAATTCCACGAAATGTTGTGTATTGGCCAACAATTAGACAAGGTCATCCAGGATATCGTATTCCGAAAGAAGTCACAGAATTGGGTATACTGTTATTATTTCATGCACAGTTATCTGTGAAATAAATAAAAATAACTAAGGTTCGCGGAAAATAGTCCGCCACGACAAATTAAATTATAAAGGTTCTCATTTTAGTCTTTCAAACTTTCCCACGATAAAGTTTGCATTTGTTTGTCTATGATAAATAATGAAAACAAAACATGTATCATGAAGGGTGAGTGGTGTTTTTGGGTTTGCTTTAGTCTTACAGGATTATCTCCGCTAACCTGTTTTTCCTCATTTCCTTATTTTTAATCGTTCCTGAGATAGCAGCTTACACCAAATATCCTACTTCCCCCTTGAACTATACTTACTCATTAGAAACACAATATATTCGTTGATAATGTTTATTCACACGTTTAATTATTGCTGTTACGATAAGACATATTTCAAATATTTCTTCAGCAGGTCATTCAAATTTAACACCAAAAGAGCAAAGAATATGTTATTCTTTTCAGCAGAAAAAAACCAAAATGTTTTTGCTTTTAAAATTTATAATAGCTCTTTTGTAACATTTCTACAAATAGTTAATTTTCCTATGGCTAACATTACACAGTAACATCGGTGATTTAGATTCAAGATTCCTCGCTTAAAATTTTGATGTGAAAGACAAGTAATTTGAAAAATTTCGAGGAGAAAGGACAAACCCATATTGGGGCAATCATATCGCAGACATGAGGTTAAAATTCTCTAAACATCCTCCTCACATACATTTAAGCAACCTGGTAAGTTTGGGGGTAAGCTTGGCTGTGAAAGTGATAACACATCGACAAGTACTATCTTCGGAACCTTTCTACTTGAACGCAGTCAGACAAATTTTTACAACGAGTAACTGATAATGCTCAACTGAAGGAATTTTGCTTTTTCGCTTGAGTCTACTTTATGTATAAGGAAAATTCAAAAATCGAATCTCCCACTTATTAGAGGGTTACGCTGCTTGATTAACCCAGAGTTACGCTGCAGTGCTGCTTGAAATTCATTATGCAAAATAACTTTTGGAGAGGTAGATTTATCATTATGAGTCTAAAAAAGTAACATACCGATCTTCAAGTCAGAGATAATGTGAAGTTAGTTGTTCAGTGAAGGGCTTAAAAGTTCCTCATCGATTCATTCTTAATTCAGAATGAAGAGAGCGTCCATTCCTTTCAGCGAGGGTACTTATCCTATGGAAATTTATTGGGATGACGGTCTAGAACTTTCCGGATCTCATGCTTGTTGCCTAGGTCTTCGATAGTCTTTCCGAGTTTGTACCACATTTTTAGTCCACTATTCATTGCCTCTATCATCTGATCTTCTTTGTTTTCTTTGTCAAACACGAGGGCCTGCTGTGTTTTCACCACACTTTCCACCTATGATCGTTCGCTAGTTCTATCTTGGCAACACGTTCCCCTCTTCCCAAAAACTTTCTTGCTTTCTCATAGTTACCGTTGCTACTGTGGCAGGATCCACAGTTCTTCAGAGTTAGAATGGTTTCCTTGTGGCCATCCATGCCCAGATGTTCTAACATTTCCAGAGACTTTTCGTAATACGAAAGAACAGTATCAAAACCACGTTCACCTTTTGGTACCTTTCTCTTGACAAAGAACAGGAGGTCGGCGATATCTTTAAAGCACTGAGCAGTCATAACATGTTCACCAAGACAATTCATGGAGAGGTCCAAAGCTTGATTGAGCTGTTCTTCAGCTTGCTCGTATTCATTTCGGCGCTTGGCATTTCTTCCAGCAAACAACAATGTGGCCACCCGTTCAGGATGATTAGGGAGTTTTTGTTCGCAGATTTTGAGTGCTTTCTCGTACACCTCCTTAGGCTTGTCGGGTATCCTTTTCTCTGAGATAAGGCGAGCATGACTGTGGAGATATATAACTTCTGACAAAGAGTTCTCGCCGAATTTAATTTTGTGTTCTAAATGCAGCTTTTCTGCCTTCTCCATGCAGTCCTCATATTCTTCTCCCTCTCCTACTTTTCTCATTTCATGTCCAAGAAGACAATACAGTTCCGCTTTGTGCACAGGATGAGTATCTGGATGGACGGTTCGATTTAGCTTTGTTAAGAACTCGGTGTAAAATCTGAGAAGGACACACTTCTCAAGGTACATTAGTTTCTGAGGAAGACTGGCGAGAAACTCTTCACAGGAGTCTATGACAGCAATGTCTTCATTCCTTTCCTTGGGTGTAGGCCAGAAGAAAGTGCTCAAAATTTTGTCTATCTTCATCAAACGCGTCGAAGGACTGTTTGCTAGTGTCTTTACCCCAAAAGAGATTGGAATTTTTTGCGAGGCGATACATGTAATGAGTACATGCCACTTTCTCTCCCTTAGCTAACAGAGGTGCTGATGTACAGACATTTTTCGCGAAGGCTTTGATCAGTGAATGCAACTGATATCTTTGGGAACTTGGCTGCTCGACGAGAGACCTGTTTTTGAAGGACCGAAGGATCGAAATAGGCAGCGTTATAGAGTTCGTACATACTTCCACAGGAGCCTCAGCAGCATCTGAGTCAAATGAACCCGGAAACACAGACAGGAGAACGAGAGCATCCTTTTCAGATTTCTCCAAGAGATCGAATGAAGTCTCTATCGCCTTTTTCACTGAATTCTGATCATCTTCCAGAACCTCCAAAGGTTTCTCTTTGAGGTTTTTAATAAGCCTTTCTTCTGGGAAATCTAAAAGCAAGGATCCAACAACGCAGAGTGCCAAAGGAACAAAACCACATAGTTCGACTATTTCCTCCGTCCTACTCAGCTTTTTTCGGACCTCTTTGTCGTACACGCGAGAGACAAGAATATTCTTTGGCTCCTCGAGCAATAACGGGTTAAGTCTTACCTCACCAGCTTGCAATTCAGAATCTTTGAAAGTCTTCCTTGTGGTGATAACATAGGTCACTCTTTTCTCTGACAGCATTCTTACGGTACGCAACAGGCTTATAAACTGTTTTCCGTAGTTAGAGTCGATGATATCATCTGCATGGTCGAGGACAAAGGTTACACGGGTATGAATCTGTTTATTCCAGTTTTTGAGCCATTGCTCTGGATTCTCGGGCAACTTCGTTTGAAGTTCTCCACGTGAATGGATCATCTCTGTGGCTACTTCATTTAGACTTGCTCTTGATGAAAGACTGCAGAACAGCACAGCCCTGTTGTTTTCGGTTCTCGCTAATTCATGAGCTACTGAGATAGCTACAGTTGTCTTTCCAAATCCGGGTCTTCCAGTGATCAAAGCAACAGGGATTGCACCTTCTTCAATGATTTCTATGACTAGCTGTGTTCCTTGGGATCGACCAAACAGTAGTTCACTTGGTAGCTTGTCTGGTAAACAACTGTGAATATCAGACTTTGCGTCGTTCGAACCTCCATTATTTGACTTTCTCTTCCAGATGCTGCTGAGTTTTGCGATCGATGGGGTCGGTTTTCAGGGCTTTGATTTTCTTCCACAGTACACTTTCTTCAAGTGCCACAATAGTTGAAGTTATTTTAGTCCAAATATCCTCAAATTCGCCGTTTGAAATTTCTGTAGAGGCACGGTGAGACAAGTCATTTCCATCATAACATTTGATTCGGACGATGTTGGCTTCAGGACTATCGTCATCGTGCGGAGGCATTTCGTGCCATCCAGTGGAAGGCGCCTTAAGATAACAAATGTTGCGGAGCGGTAAATGCAGTAATTTGATGTCGAACACTTCTGCGTTCGGTGGATCACCTGAGGGAGGGAATAACATTTCCCATTGGATTGCAAATATTACACCTTTCGATTTTAGCCTTTGAAGCTTTGCCTCGTTCTTGTTTAAGACGACTTGTAAATTCTCTTGGGTAAACAAAATATAGAAATTTGCGCAAAATGGCTGTTCCTCCTTCAACCAGCAGTGTCAGGAGTCTTAAGCCATTGGTTTTCTCCTCTGATGTATCGTACACAGACGATCCAGTAGACAGATCACAAGAGGCTGCACCCGCCGCCATGTTCTTTCTCGTAAACGTGTCGGAAAAATCTTGCTTTCTGAATTTGTCTAAATTTTTTTTCAAAGATCGGTGGACAAGATTATATCTTTAGGGAAGCATGCTAAATTGCACTCAATAATCAGTACGATTTACAGACAGCTCAAGAACAGGTGATAATATTCTCAGAAACCGTGAATGATGAATCACTTCCTGTTTTCTAAGAAACTCTTTATGCATAGTTTATTTCTCTCATAACCACTGAGCTATAACGCACAGGTAGAGATTCAAGATTCTTTTTCTTTCATCTAATCTGTAGACAATTACATAATGTCTTCTACGCAAGTACAACTTTCTTCTCCTTTTAGTTTTTATGTCTTTCGTTAACTCAGTGTTTTAACATAATGAATAATTAAAATATTTAGCTATCAAGTGCGGTATTAATTTGGTTCAAAGTGGCTCTGGGAGATAAATGTTTCCCAATAAATCTTGCGGTTTTTCTCCGAACATGACGGAGCAAAAATAAATTATCTTTAAGACAAATTCTTGGAAACTACTTATTAAATTTTTGGTGATTCGAGCGCGGCGTTTATTCGAGGGCGGCGTTTATTGACATATAAACATTTTGCTTTCTGCACTGCAAATAATTGTCTGAGGAAGAGTACGCGCAGTAACCTTCAATCGACTTGCAAACATGCCCGTATAGTTATCCTTGATCATCAACTGACTCTCCACACTCAGTTTTCCTCGTTCTTCGATCTCGGAAAGCTTATTGCTTTGCCTAACAGATACTGACCGTACATATTCAACGAAGCATGCTTCTGCGCAGAGTTGAGGCTATTGCTTACTTTTTTTCTAACTTCGTGTCTAAGAAGAAACAGTGTATGATCCATATAAATGAATAAAGGGGGCAAATATTTAAAGAAACTGAGGTACTGCATTGGTGGGAGAGTATCGTCGAAGCGAAAGACGAAGGGCCAACGCTCGAAAAATCAGATTTAAAACTCTTAACGGTGACTAATTTACGTTTACAACTCAGGTGATAATACCAAATCACCTTTTAATAACCCTAATGCAAAATACCCAAACCATACACTTTTATTAACTATTATACATTGAAAAAAACAAAAACAAAACGCCAAATTACCGTTATTTATCAAGAGAACATCCCAGCCATCTCGGGATTAATATTTCTTTAAATTTTTCAAGAAGCGAGAATGGAGTCATTGGTGTGGCGGGAACGTCAGCCTAGAGGCCAAATTCTAAATATACACTGAAGAAGAATAGAATTACTTTTGCCAGACAGAAATATTGAGATTGTTGCCTGTTCCAGGCGTTCATCTAGAAATCGGGGCGCGAAAGTAGCGTCAAAGAGGACTGAAAATAAAACGAGGGCTGAAACTGACTCGTCTCCTGTCGTATCTTAATACGCGACCGCGGGATCGCGAAAGACTGGCACTACCTCAACGAAAGGGACTATGGGAAAGAAGAGGAAAGAGAATCTGTCCTTTTCCCCTTCCCATCCTACCCACGCGCTTCAGTTTATAAGTAGAGAGACGTCTGAGATGAGACAGGGATTGAACAATGTAGCGCGAAAAACAACGCCTCTTTTTTGGTTAAATCTACCGCTACTGCCACATGCACCCGTTTACTAAATAAACGCCTATAACATGCTGCTGAAACCGTGCAACTTCATTACAAATTGCGCTCAAATTTAAAGAACTAATGGATATATACTTCCTAGGATATTTAGTACCCGTGCAATTTGATCAGGTGTCAGCTGTACAAATTAGAAAGAAATTTGTTTGCACTAAATTGCATCTTTTCCCACGTACATCAATATTTATAAAACATTAAACAAAGCATCCAACCATGTTTCCGGACTTTTTGTTTTGTTGGTTTAATTTTCTTTACTTTGATTTGTTTTATTTTTTGTTCTGTTTCGTTCCGTTTTATTTTGCTTTGCTTTTTTTTCTTTCAATATAAATTTTTTGTCTTGCATTCAAAGTAAGATGTAAAATAAACGTTTTACAGTTCCAATTTTAACAAACTGGCTACTGGATCGACAAAAGATTGGCACGGACCAAAATTATTTAATTAGGAATTAGCATGTGCAACTTCAAAAACATTAGAATGAAGACGCCACAGAACTTCGAGTCGTGCAATTGCTTTCAAAGGAAGGACTCTGACGAAGGGTTAACGCTCGAAACTATACGGAGGCTTATTAACATCATCAACTCAGTTAATAAAACAAAGTTATTATGTCCTATCCCCACTGACTCAAAACTGCATTTTCTTTAAAAACTTACACCCTTTATTTATTAGCTCTTTGTAGACTAACCTAAATATTGTTGATTAGCCTTTCGAAGGCCATTTTCATTTTCGGATTAGCTCAGATCATGTCCTCGGCTGTGGTTCGTTTTCACCTCTGCAGACTAATTTCTTCAAAGCCATCCTGGCTCCGTTGCGAATTTCCCTAATCCTCCAGCAGTTAAGACAAGGGTTGAGCATAGATGATACAAAAAGTAGCATCAATGATATCTTAACAGCCGCTCTTAAACCTAGCGTGTCTTCAAATGATAATGATAAAATTACACTCACAACAAATGGAAAGTAACACAAGTAGAACAGTGTCAGATGGTAAAAAATAGTCAACACAGATTTCTTGTACTTCGCTACGTTGACGCACGAAAACCTTGGGGCATTCTGCGATGAAAAACTTGCCTGAATTTGTCGTTTGTGGCGACGAATTTTGAGCAATACTTTAATATAAGTGATGGTGGTTGTTGTAAAACAGAATGAGAACTGGCATATCACAAGTGTATTTACAGCAGTGCAGAACGACCCAGGTGTTATTAATTCCAGCGAACGAAACACCCCCAGCAGTATTGGCAGGGAGAGAAGCGCGATGAACAGTTTATAAATGCGACTCAGATTTCCCCAGCGTCTTTTTGTCATGTGCATCCACCTTTCCAAAGCCATTAGTGTTACAGTTAATATGGTAGTAGCCATTAAAATCGTTCCGAAGCCGCCGGCGATTAAGTTAACATAGAGCGCAGCCACACTCCTCTCTGATGAAGGCACCACTACCTCCTGTTTCTGACTTTTCAGTACGACACCTAGCTCTTTTGCCGCATAAAATGGTTGAAAAATCAGACCACATAGAAAGTACTCAAAGGATAACATACCGAGAAGAAAAAAAGATGGACTTCTCATCGACCGATTTCTCCAAATAGCCAGCAAAACCAGCGCATTTCCTAGCACTGTTAGAGGGAACGTTATCGCGATAATTACAGCTGAGCCAAAAGATACTGCGTGGAAAAGATCAGTTGCGTTCGCAACTAGAAAATTTCTTGTTTCACAGTAAGATACAGGACCCATCATGTTCAACGAAAATGTCGTTGGCAATGTTCACTTGCAGCGTAAGATCTGCAGGCCAAAGTAAAATAGTAGATGAATCGTGTTTCATTCGACAAGCAAACCTGATTCCACAAGTTTACCAGCGACTCAAGTCAGTTATTATTCGAACTAAAAAAATGATGCTACTCAGTCCCTTTGAAAATTAGATTTCACAAACTACAAGAAATAACCTTCCTGTAGATTCAGGTTTTGTAAAATCACTTACAAATCACCCGTCTTCGTCAGTACTCAATGACTCAAAAAAAAAACAAAAAAAACAAAAAAAAAAAAGCAATGATTGATAGAGTTGATCTTATTCATAATAACCCTTTGACAATTTTAATGTGATTTTGTTGGTTTAATTTTTTTTACTTTGATTTGTTTAATTTTTTGTTCTGTTTCGTTCCGTTTTATTTTGCTTTGCTTTTTTTTCTTTCAATACAAATTTTTTGTCTTGCATTCAAATTAAGATGTAAAAAATCTTTTACAGTTCCAATTTTTAACAAACTGACTACTGGATCGATAAAAGATTGGCACGGACCAAAATTATTTAATTAGGTGATTAACATATGCAACTTCAAAAAAATTAGAATGAAGACGCCACAGAGCTTTGAGTCGTGTAACCACTTTCGAAACAAGGACTCTGATGAAGGGTTAACGCTCGAAACTCGATAAGGTGGCTAATTAACAGTTAATAAATAGTTAATAAAACAAAGCTATCATGTCCTATCCCCACCGACGTAACACTGCAGTTTCTTTAAAAGCTTACACCCTTTATTCATCAGTTCTTTGTAGATTAACCTAAATATTACTGATTAGCCTTTCGAAGGCCTTTCATTTTCGGATTTGCTCAGATCATGTCCTCGGCTGAGGTTCGTTTTCACCTCTGCAGATTAATTTCTTCAAAGCCATCCTGGCTCCGTTGCGAATTTCCCTAATCCTCCAGCAGTTAAGACAAGGGTTGAGCATAGATGATACAAAAAGTAACATCAATGATATTTTAACAGCCGCTCTTAAACCTAGCGTGTCTTCAAATGATAATGATAAAATTACACTCACAACAAATGGAAAGTAACACAAGTAGAACAGTGTCAGATGGTAAAAAATAGTCAACACAGATTTCTTGTACTTCGCCACGTTGACGCACGAAAACCTTGGGGCATTCTGCGATGAAAAACTTGCCTGAATTTGTCGTTTGTGGCGACGAATTTTGAGCAATACTTTAATATAAGTGATGGTGGTGGTTGTAAAACAGAATGAGAACTGGCATATCACAAGTGTATTTACAGCAGTGCAGAACGACCCAGGTGTTATTAATTCCAGCGAACGAAACACCCCCAGTAGTATTGGCTGAGAAAGAAGCGCGATGAACAGTTTATAAATGCGACTCAGATTTCCCCAGCGTCTTTGTGTCATGTGCATCCACCTTTCCAAAGCCATTAGTGTTACAGTTAATATGGTAGTAGCCATTAAAATCGTTCCGAAGCCGCCGGCGATTAAGTTAACATAGAGCGCAGCCGCACTCCTCTCTGACGAAGGCACCACTACCCCCTGTTTCTGACTTTTCAGTACGACACCTAGCTCTTTTGCTGCATAAAATGGTTGAAAAATCAGACCACATAGAAAGTACTCAAAGGATAACATACCTAGAAGAAAAAAAGATGGACTTCTCATCGACCGATTTCTCCAAATAGCCAGCAAAACCAGTGCATTTCCTAGCACTGTTAGAGGGAACGTTATCGCGGTAATCACAGCTGAGCCTAAAGATGCTGCGTGGAAAAGATCAGTTGCGTTCGCAACTGGAAAATTTCTTGTTTCACAGTAAGATACAGGGCCCATCATGTTCAATGAAAATGTCGTTGGCAATGTTCACTCGCAGCGTAAGATCTGCAGGCCAAAGTAAAACAGTAGGTGAATCGTGTTTCATTCGACAGGCAAACCTGATTCCACGAGTTTACTAGCGACTCACGCCAGTTATTATTCGAACTAAAAAAATGATGCTACTCTCCCTTTGAAAATTAGATTTCACAAAGTACAATAAATGACCTTCCTGTAGATTTAGGTGTTGGAAAATCACTTACAAATCACCTGTCTTCGTCAGTATTCAATGACTCAAAAAAAAAAAAAGCAATGATTGATAGAGTTGATCTTATTCATAATAACCCTTTGACAATTTCCGCCAAATTCTGTTGCTAATACGAGGCGTATCTTGGATGCACTTTAATACCAATGAAATGCGCAAGGAAACAAAAACTTAAACCAAAATGATCATCAAGAGATCTTGTCAAAAAGGAGTACAAGATGAAAGCTTTTCCTCAGTTGCTACGATTCTTTCCCTCAGTATTAACAAAAAGTTAGAGTCTCGCTTGTAACTTTTTCTATCTCGCCTAAGCTTACCACAAACAAGATTTTCATTTCCTCTCAAATCTCAAGTCTAAAGCGAAAGTAAATTATTCATGCACCACACTCTCACTCATCATTTTTAATTTTCTCCACTCTGCGTGCAGTAAGCGAAATAATCAGTTTGTCTGAAAAGCGAATTGTAAATAAAATCTGAATAAAAATGTAAAACTTAATTGCCTGTCAACTTTGATCACTTAACTCTGAAAATAAAATAATTCTAATAATGCAAAAGTAAACCAGAGTTATCATTTCCTCTTTGAATTTCGACGCTTCCAAAAGATATGATTAAAGGTTTGTCTTTAGTCATTGTATGTACAAACAGAATGCGATAAAAATTCCATACTTTAGCTGGCTATTACTTATTTCTGATCACCTACACGACAAATTATCACAAATACACCACATGGGGAAATAAATTTATTTTTATTAGATTCTGGAATCCGTCCATTTCTTAAGTTTTGTTTACAAGTACAAAATTAATGTACTAAATAATGTTATAATAAAGTTCGGATATAACGCGCGCTGTCATTGGTTGATAGAGCGTGCTCTATGAGAGTATAGAGCATAGAGCTGAGCTTAAGCTGTCACGCCATCTGCCAATTGTACTGTGTTCGAGCTTTTCCGGGACTTCTTTTTAGCTTTTTTCCGATAATTGAAAGTGAAATTTCGGAACTGAAGCGAGCTGGCAAGTAGCAACAGAAGAATCAAACAAAGGTTTGTAAACATACCAGGCGCCGTAATTTACGTTATTAAAACGTGAGCAGATTCGAAAATCCTCAAAGGAAAAGCAAAATAAACATTCCGAGTTTTAAAGATTTTCACGCTCGGTTAGATTGCAAGCTTACGTACGGTAATAAAAATCGTATAGTATATAAAGTTCAGTGTTCAAAAACAAAACAGAACAAAACAGAAATGATGAAAAATATAACCAAACTGGCATAATTGTTAAAATTCATACTAATCATGACGGTGTCTGAGCGAATATGATCATGCTGAATTTCATCGCGGCTTGCTCATCATGGCGATCTCCTGTCATCACAGTAAAGCAAGCCTCAGAAACTACATCGGCCGCCCTTCGAGTGAAAAAATAAGAGCTTGCTCT
The DNA here is from genome assembly GCF_036669915.1 of Pocillopora verrucosa. NCBI lineage: Eukaryota > Metazoa > Cnidaria > Anthozoa > Scleractinia > Pocilloporidae > Pocillopora > Pocillopora verrucosa. Next base: position 6,257,542 of record NC_089323.1, read on the forward strand.
GATATCCTTTCCGATACGTTGAGTGGCAATTCACTTCAGTCACTACAGCCGAGTTTTGCGGCGCTATCATCCCGAGCGATCTTCATGTTCCGGTGAATTCGGCTGTCGTTCATTCAAAAAACATTCGCCTTGAACAGTTTGTTTTCTACCATCTCATGTGAAAAAACTCGCGTGTTTTTATGAGCCATAATTCGGCTGAAGTTCACTGAACATTTCACTTCAAGATTCTGTCTTAGAGACTTAAAAACTTCAGGCAAAAGTGTTAAATTCGACTTGCCGAATTATTTTATTTTTATTTTTATATCTTTATTATTTAGTTTGTAAACTATCGTGGAATGTGAGCTTTGATGGTTTGACACTTTTGACAGCTTTAGTCTTGAACAGCCAATCAGATTATTTTAACCACTCTAACAAGGATTCTGATTGGCTTATTGTAGCGTGCTTTATGAGAGTATAGAGCATGCTGACGACATTGTTGTTCGCTTTGGAAATAAAGTTTGTTTTGAAAATTAAAAGTAATGCTTGGGTAATTTAACAGATTCTTTATTATAAAACAAATAGAGAAGCCTTGACTGTGCTCTGTTCTGTTATGAAGCACTTAGGAAGCGGCTAGAGTACTCAAGAAGTGGGAAGAAACACTCGACTACGTCTCGTGTTTCTCCCTACACTTCTTTCGTGCTCTAGCCGCTTCCTGCGTGCTTTATAACAGAACAGAGCACAGTCAATGCTTCTCTATTTGTTAAATAAACTGAGGCCTGAAAACGTCAGGCTTTAATGAAGTTCAACATGGCGCATTGTTAAACGACGGGGTTCAGTTCGGGAGTCACCTCTTCATGTCCTATTAACACTGATTATTATAAGTTTCTCGTAAGTTTTTGCATTGGTTAGGGTGCGGTTAAACTTGAAGGATCACCTCATATCGACTGATATGTTAAATTGAATTGAATTAATTTTCAAAACATAGACTCATTTCATTTCCTTGTATATTCCTATTCGTGCGAGTTCTTATAATTTCAGATTTTCATTCACGTTTCCGAGCTTAATCTCGCGGCAAAATACTATCCTTGGGAACGGTCTTTCATTGAATGGTTATAAAACTTTTCAAATCCACCTAACACTTTATTGCAAAAAGCGTGATCTGCGTGTCCTAAAAGATTTAGAAACTGACTGAAGCCAATAGCAACTAAAACCTCGTTTAAGGGTCCATGATAACGAGGCTGGATAGATAAATTGCTATTGGTTGGTTGGTCAGAGTTACTTCTCCCCAGTTTCTTCTCTATTCGTTAGGTCGTCAAAACGACTCGAAAAGGGCCTGGACACGGTCCGCGTTTTGCCTGGGATCGCCTTTAAGAAACGTGTAAATCCCCGGATGTAATTTCTCTGCACGTGTTAGTACAATGGAGTAATCAGCTTCGGTAACCAGCTGTAGGTCCTGACGTAACTGTCTCTTAGCCGCGTCATTAAGTGGTACTGTACCGAGCGACCTGGAGAATGATTAGAAAAGGTCAAAGGTAACGGTTCACATAACAAGACCTAGGAAAGTTCTTGGTTATTTCAGCTGAGCTATTGAAAACTTGGGAGATAAGGAATTTTCTAATAGACGGAGTTTTACACAGTTCCGACGCTATTCCAAATGCCTGAACTGAACTCATTTGGTGGGTCCTTCTCAAATAAACTTCGTTGAGAATTTTCTGCTCGCAGTTAAAGGGATTTTCTGGATTCAAGCTTTTTCGTGGGGAGGGGGTTAAAACAAGATTGATGCGCGCCTACCCCTCCCCTAAAACAATTACAGTCAAACAATAACAAGCTAGGATTAATATTAGGTTGGGGGAGGGGGGAGGGGTTGGTGCGCAGCTTCTCAGAAACTGACATTAATGCCATAACATCGAGTTTTGCGGGAGATTGATTTGCGCCAAAGCTTATCTTTAACTGAATGAAGACAGGGCTACAACTTTCCGTCGTTCACATGTCGTGAGGCTACGAAGTTATTGGATCAAAGAGGCCATACTTACGATTGTGTTTCCACGTATTTGATGAGAGCGAGGGCTTTTCGGTCGAGAAGGCGTAAGAAGTTGTCAATGAATCCTTCACGAACACCACAGACATGTGGAAGAATTTGGATCTGGAAGGAAACACAAAACACGATGAAAGAAATATGAATCGTGCAACATGTGCACAAAATGAGCAACCAGTGATAGTGTGTTCATCAAATCTTTTTGCAAATTTTGTGGAAAGGGCCTCTTCTTGTCATCAAGGCTTGTCTCGGTTTCCGCAGCGTAAGCGACAAAGAGTTTTACGAATATTCATGGTTTTGGTTCAAATCAGATTACATTCCAGGCTCCCGTTAAGTTGTGGAGATTTGGTGGCCTTAAGATTAGCGCGCTGGACTCCAAGCCGAGAGGTTTGGGTTCGAGATCAGGCCGGGTCCTCAACTCGCTGTCCCTCCCCACCCAGGAGTATATGGGTACCGATGAACTTCCATCTGACTTCCCATTAAGAGGAGAGTAGTAATACTATAAGTCGTTTCTTACCACGACAAGCGGGATGAACTCCAGCTGACTCAACTCTGCCGATGAATTCCAGAAATTCCCATAAATCTTCACGGGCCAAACACGCTCCATGGTGTTTTTCTGTCGAAGCCTAACAAGTTCACCACCCAAGTATAATACAAGAATAGGTGTTCTCAATACACAGAATACTTACATCATGCATAAATGTTTGTACTAAGAGGCCGATTTCTTCCGAGTAATGAAGCAAACCCCTACAAGAAGGAGATGAAAAATGTAAACTTAACTACTTAGTAGATGGACAAATCCAGTCATTCCTCAATCAACAAACATCCTTTTAAAACAGCCATCTCACTTAAGGTTTTCAAATTACTTCACTCCAAAATTTCTTCAATTGTAAATTTATTGAAAAATGGCCAAGGAAGTAAGTAAGTGATGTATGTAATGACGGATTTCTTTAGCGCCATATCTATTAGCTAATGGCGCTTTAAGATACTTTGCGGGGGGGACTTTGGTAAGACTGAAATGAACATATTTGCAGATTTCCCCAATTTTTGGATCAAGGCCAGACCACAACACCGGTAGCTACGTTCCCAACTCTTTGCGAGAACTGTGTAGGTTCCCCTGCTAACCAGTATAGTGAAGATGCAGGAGACGGCGCTTACGGTTTATCGTCCTTGTCAGACAAGACTAGAATGTCTAACCGTGTGCAGATGTCGTAGCAAAGGCCGCGCATTATCCTCAGATATGTTAAGACCCGGAGTGTTGATCCGGTCTGAGGCTTGAACACGCGATCTCTCGCACGGCAGTCCGGCTCTTTAAAACATGAACTACCTACTGATTGACAAGTAAGAGTTACAACAAACTTCTCTATGGCAACCTACTGTAAATTCTAGTACGGCACTTACAGTTCCGGGAAAACAGGCGTATCCTCTGCTTCTTCTGACAAAAGTGCTGACTCGATGTCAATAAACTCTCTACGAATCACGATGTGTTCGTTATAGGGGCAAGTCTGTTTGACCTCCCGGGTATCCATGTCAACAAGAGTACTTGGCAGACTACTGGCGATTATGCCTTTAACTGGAAGACTTAACGACTCTTTGGAACTTTGAGGCACAAAAAAAAAATTGTGAATGCACTATAACATACAACAAATTACAGACAGTGGTTTGTCCTTTACGTTCAGTAATACTCGTATATATTGTGCTAAATGAAACAATTAAGTTACCTAAGTTATATTCTAGGTAGAAAACGTTTATTTGAATAACGGCCTCTGGGCTTTCGTTTATGGAAAAAAACTGAATTTATCCCTAACTGAAAATCATCTGTTTGGCACAATGAACCTCACCACAAGGCTTTTTATGTACATCATTCGCCTTGATGAAGGCTAACGCTCAAAATATCAGTTTTAAAAACACTCACTACGGTGGCCAATTTATGTTAGGAACTCAGTAGATTTAACCAAATTATCTCGTTACACACCAAACATCACAGCACCACAGTTTCTGTAGTAACTTACATTGTACTCCTTTCATATATTTTAAGTTCTGTTTGTTTTTTTTTTCTTGACAATTCTTAGATGAAGATGCCAGGATCAGTTGGAATCAAGAAAGCTAAGGCAGTTGAGCAACTCCTCGAGGAGTTAGGAGTTGGTAGGTGAAACAGATTCGTTTGTGATTCGTTATTTATTTATTAATTTTTTTAATCACTAATATATGTTCTCCGCTGCTTAATTATCGTTTGGCAATGATTCGTAAAAATTAATAAGCAATGAGTCCGATCGTTTCCTTTTGAGTGAGACCATAATTGTTTCATTTTGTGTGTGGGGGCAAAGGTTTCTTTTTGGGGATATACGAAAAAGAAATTCATGATCGTGTGAAAACTCTTTTCCCTTTTTTTAATGGGGGGGTGGGGGGAGGTGTTGAGGAGAGAATATTACCAATCACATATTTCAGCCGTAGTTATTTGATTTTCTGCGCCACCTTTCCCAAGACAGTGAGCTAAATATTGCAAAGATTTAGGAAAAACATTTAACAGTTTAGACGTGGAGTCTTTGTAGTTCCGTGGTAGAGCATCGAAGCGCGGAATCCGAAGATCTGAGGTTCGATTCCTCATGGGGGCTCAGAATTGTTTCTTCGTCCCGCGCTCTTGACAAGACGAAAAAACATTTTTCTCTACCCTACAGTTGTTCTGATAGTCCTTCGCGATTGTACAACTTGTCCTTGTTGGGCTTGGGATGACGTAAAAACTCTGAAGGTTTTCGCTCACATGATGTATGTTCGCTTTCGCGACCAACAATTGAAGCTCGACTTGTAAATGCAAATCTAAATTCTCCCGAATTCAGTGCGTTTTTATCTTCCCTAGTTATACCCATCCATACTTTCCGATGTCTGTTTAACACGTTTTGAAGTCACTAAAGCGTAAGGTTACAATTCTTACATTCTATGGGCAGTCGGCCGGTGGTAAAATTTATGGTGCAAATTACGTTTCTTAAAACGTGTTAAGGCTTAAGGAAACTGTCCTCTGTTGTAACAGATTAATTATCCTCAGTCTGTCGACATAGAATCCGCTTCGCCACCTTTATAACTGCCGTTCGAAGCTCTCGGACACGCCAACAGTATAAAAAAGGGTTTATGGCTGAGTTCGCAAATGCTATCGTATCAGTTAAGTTCCAAGCAATTGTCCAGAGGCTTATGAAGAAGGTCAAAATTATCATGGCAGTAAAGAGCGGTAGATAACAGACGACCATCACAACAAAATACATAAAAGTATTTTTGGCGCTTTTCCATTTTCGTTCCATGTTGTGTTTCCTTTGATAATCTTGCGTGGAATTCGCTACGGCATTTCTTTGAGCGCGAATTTTTAACCGGTGGCGACAAATGATGAGGTAAATCCTCATGTAAGAAACAATGGAAAGTAATAGGTAGATAGGAATGCTAACTGCTATAGCAAAATAATAAGCGGTCATGTTCCATAGAACTAACAGAGACACCAGGCCATTGAACAACCAAAGGCTGATTGCGATAGGATGGCCTGATGCAAAGTCATCAACAACGGATATCTCATTTGATAGAGGAGAGCGAGGAATCGGTCCAGGCTTTTGGCAGTCATGGTTGAGATAGAAACGCCACCTGCTGTCAGAGCCATGGTCGTACATGGTTTGTACACGAAGCTAGCTTTTGTTAGCTCATAAGAGATATAGAGTGGTTGTGCTACAAATCCAACCAGAAGATCAGACACAGCCAAGTTGCAGAGGAACACTATGGATGGTGATCGAAGGAAAGGTGACTTCACTATGGCGACCAATACCAGTAAGTTACCAAATATGGATACAAAGATGAGTGGAACATTTAGAACGCAGTTAATGATGACAATCGTATCAGGGCGTTTATACTCATTTTCGTAAAGGTAATCTGTGATAGTATTGTTTCCCATCTTCTCTGTTAATTGTGGAAGTACAGCGAAAATTTAGCCACCGACGATGTGTACGTGTTCGTCACCGCGAAAGAATACCACAATCATTTTATATCTGTAACACGAAGATAAATTTCGTGATAACGATGTCCATTATTCATAAGCTTGTTTTTTGTGTTATTGTTGTTGTTGTTATTTAAATTTACACGTAATCCCTCAGACTGCCTTTTTTTGTGCGATGTTATGATTGAAATCTTGATAACTACAGCTGTTTTTACAGCCATGGCCGGTCACACAATCTGGCCTCATGCCGAACTTAACAGGTCACTTGTTAGTACATTTATATTTTAATTCGTCAAAGGTTGGATAAGTTCTTTAATTAAAGTCCTTGGCGATTCAAATTATTTTTTTCGTGGATTTAAACCTGCGTGAGCTAGTGTTAATAAACTGTAAATAAGGAGAGAAAAATTTAACATGAAACAAGCTGACTAGGAAACAGTATATTAGCAAGATGCTAATAACTTAGCGCCCCGCGTACATGGTTGAACATTGACAATATTTTAAGTGAAAGTACGGAAAACTAAATCAAGAACTTGGAAAATTGAGACAATAGCAAATTAGTGAGGCAGGGAGCATATTTGATACAAGGGAAAAGCTTACTTTACAAACGACTGGAATGAGAATTTGCCAGAAAGGCTCTGAAAGGGACCGGTAAATTGACAAGATAGTGATCGCACTTGTTTTGACATGCACAATATTTTTAAGATAGATGTATAGAATAAAAAGATTGGTACAAAACAATAGGGAAAGGCAACATGAAACTGAGAGGGTTGCAACCATTGTTGTTAAGACTTTTTACACCTCGCCGGTAAGACAGCTGTTTCTTTCCATCAATAAGTTTTGGTAAACTTTTAAATGACCCATTTTCCGAATCATTAAAGTTGATTGTTCTACAAAAAGGAAACAATTAGGCGAATCTAGAGATCAATTCCGAACTTTCCCTCTGCACTCCAGTATTCTAGGAAGTAACAGTGTACAGCCAACCTGCTTAGTTGGGCGAATTAATTGGGTAAATTTCTAAAAAAAAAAAACCGGTTAACGCTGTGTCTGCGAAAGCTCAAATATTGAGGGCTTTCTCACAAGTTATAATGCATACTTTACTCCAATTCTCTGATAAATGAATTTTTAGCTCTAAACTACCGTGGTAAAGGGGTTTGCGGTAGAAGACGATTTCCAGACGAAACAAGGGGAAGCGAGTGTATTTTGAGCTATCAAAGGGTTCTCAGAGGTTCACTTGGAGAGAGCTTACACCGACAACCAACTGAAGAACTAGTCCCTAGGGCTTTTCAAATCGCTGAAATTCAACATGGCGAACGCTTGACGTTTGATGCTCATCGACCGCTCCGTCATCTAAAATCAATATGTTCTTTGAATGAGTAGGGGTTGGTGGTTGGAAGAGAAAGCTGGAGGCAATGTAGACGCTTTGGCTATGAATTGGTCAAAGCCATAATGTAGCAACTGAAATATGGATTCCGAAGCTTTCGAGATCGCCAGAGGTCTATACAACTCGAAAGGTATCGTATTCGGACAATTTACTGTCTATGTAGATAATAGTATTTTCCATGATAAGCTGAATTACGCCTACAAGTTTTTGCGGGCGTAATTCAGCTCACCATGTCATGGTCTGGTGGAGGACAGACGCACAGACGACCTCAACATTTCTTTGCTCCTTTAAAAAAATACCAATAGGTTCCATGTTGCCGTGGGTCCGTGCAGTTACTGTAATTAATAATATACATAGAAAAATTACTCAGTTCTGATTGGTTAAGATAAATGCAGTTTTCAGGTAATTCAGTGCAGAAGAGGGTTAATTCAGTGCAAAGAAAGAAACAAATCAGACATTCTGATTGGTCAATAATCAAAGACACTCATAGATAGCCAATCAAATGCGAGCCTTGGATGTCGCAGCAAAATTTGAAAATTTGAAAATTTGCGAGCGAAACAATGGCCGGCGTTTTAAGTAGGCTTTCTTTTGCCACCGCAGCTGAAAAACAGCTTAAACAACGAAAACACTGTAAAAAGCACTGCTTTTTGGTTGTCGGTTTGGAAAAAGTGGTGTTTAGAGAAGGGAATTGCCGAGGAAATCGAAAATGACGAGCCGACCCAGCTTGACACTTTGCTCGAGCCATCCAACGCGGAAATAAAAAAAAAACAGGGTTAAACCTCGGAAACGACGATTCCATTTCATCGAAAGTGATTAGGACACAGACTGAACAATTCCTTGAACTGTTTAGACGGACTTTGAACTTTTTTGCAGAAGATATTATTTTGTGAAGATATCATTGCATAATTTATTATTGTTTTGATCGTACGCGGTTGTTTTGACCGAACACACGGTTTGAATGAATTATTTTTGCACTTGATGCGCGCTTTGCTTATATTTAATTATGATAAGCCATCTCGTATTTTTCCATGTATATTATTAACACGTAATCACATGATTTTTCTCGTGCAATTTGGAATAAACAAGCACTTGTTAATTTTTTCAAAGACCACAAATTGCACTCGCCCAACGGGCTCGTGCAATTTTGTTAGTCTTTAAAAAAATTTACTCGTGCTTATTTATTCCAAATTGCACTCGCAATCATGTGATTACCTATACAAACATGACGGAGCAAAAGTAAATTATCTTGAAGACAAATTCTTGGAAACTACTTATTAAATTTTTGGTGATTCGAGTGCGGCGTTTATTCGAGGGCGGCGTTTATTCGAGGGCGGCATTTATTGACCTATGAACGTTTTGCTTTCTGCACAAAAATTGTCTGAGGGAGAGTGCGCGCAGTAACCTTCAATCGACTTGCAAACATGCCCTTACATTTATCCTTGATCATCAACTGATTTTCCACGCTCGATTTTCCTCGTGCTTCTCTCTCGGAAAACAAATTGCTTTGCCTAACAGATACTGTCCATACATATTCAACGAAGCATGCTTCTGCGCAGAGTGGAGGCTATTGCTTACTTTTCTTCTAACTTCGTGTCTAAGGTGAAACAGTGTATGATCCATATAAATGAATAAAGGAGGCAAATATTTAAAGAAACTGAGGTGCTGCATCGGTGGGAGCGTATCGTCAAAGCGAGAGACAAAGGGCCAACGCTCGGAACATCAGATTTAAAACTCTTAACGGTGACTAATTTACGTTTACAACTCAGGTGATCGTACCAAACTACCTTTTTGATAACCCTAATGCAAAATACCCAAACTATACACTTTTATTAACTATTCTACATTGAAAAAAAAACAAAACGCCAAATTACCGTTATTTATCAAGAGAACATCCCAGCCATCTCGGGATTAATACGTCAGCTTAGAGGACAAATTCTAAATATATTAATACGTCAGCTTAGAGGCCAAATTCTAAATATGCACTGTGAAACAATAGAACTACTTTTGCCAGACAGGAATATTGAGATCGTTGCCTGTTCCAGGCGTTCATCTAGAAATCGAGGCGCGAAAGTAGCGTCAAAGAGGACTGAAAATAAAACGAGGGCTGAAACTGAGTCGTCTCCTGTCGTATCTTAATACGCGGCCGCGGGATCGCGAAAGACTGGCACTACCTCAACGAAAGGGACTATGGGAAAGAATAGGAAAGAGAACCTGTCCTTTTCCCCTCCCATCTACCCACGCGCTTCATTTTATAAGTAGAGAGACGACTGAGATGAGACAGGGGACTGAACAATGTAGAGCGAAAAACAACGCCTCTCTTTTGGTTAATTCTACCGCTACTGCCACATGCACCCGTTTACTAAATAAACGCCTGTAACATGCTGCTCAAACCGAGCAACATCATTACAAATTGCGCTCAAATTTATAGAACTAATGGAAAGATACTTCCTAGGATATTTAGTACCCGTGCAATTTGATCAGGTGTCAGCTGTACAAATTAGAAAGAAATTTGTTTGCACTAAATTGCATCTTCTCCCACGTACATCAATATTTATAAAACATGAAAACAAAGCATCCAACCATATTTCCGGACTTTTTTTTGTTTTGTTGGTTTAATTTTTTTTACTTTGATTTGTTTAATTTTTTGTTCTGTTTCGTTCCGTTTTATTTTGCTTTGCTCTTTTTTCTTTCAATACAAATTTTTTGTCTTGCATTCAAATTAAGATGTAAAAAAACCTTTTACAGTTCCAATTTTTAACAAACTGACTACTGGATCGACAAAAGATTGGCACGGACCAAAACTATTTAATTAGGTGATTAACATATGCAACTTCAAAAAAATTAGAATGAAGACGCCACAGAGCTTTGAGTCGTGTAACCACTTTCGAAAGAAGGACTCTGATGAAGGGTTAACGCTCGAAACTCGATAAGGTGGCTAATTAACAGTTAATAAATAGTTAATAAAACAAAGCTATCATGTCCTATCCCCACCGACGTAACACTGTAGTTTCTTTAAAAGCTTACACCCTTTATTCATCAGTTCTTTGTAGATTAACCTAAATATTACTGATTAGCCTTTCGAAGGCCTTTCATTTTCGGATTTTCTCAGATCATGTCCTCGGCTGAGGTTCGTTTTCATCTCTGCAGATTAATTTCTTCAAAGCCATCCTGGCTCCGTTGCGAATTTCCCTAATCCTCCAGCAGTTAAGACAAGGGTTGAGCATAGATGATACAAAAAGTAACATCAATGATATTTTAACAGCCGCTCTTAAACCTAGCGTGTCTTCAAATGATAATGATAAAATTACACTCACAGTAAATGGAAAGTAACACAAGTAGAACAGTGCCAGATGGTAAAAAATAGTCAACACAGATTTCTTGTACTTCGCTAAGCTGACACATGAAAACCTTGGAGCATTCTGCGATGAAAAACTTGCCTGAATTTGTCGTTTGTGGCGACGAATTTTGAACAAGATTTTAATATAAGTGATGGTGGTTGTTGTAAAACAGATTGAGAACTGGCATATCACGAGTGTATTCATAGCAGTGCAAAACGACCCTGGTGTTATTAATTCCAGCGAACGAAACACCACCAGCAGTATTGGCTGAGAAAGAAGCGCGATGAACAGTTTACAAATGCGACTCAGATTTCCCCAGCGTCTCTTTGTCATGTGCATCCACCTTTCCAAAGCCATTAGTGTTACAGTTAATATGGTAGTAGCCATTAAAAGCGTTCCGAAGCCGCCGGCGATTAAGTAAACATAGAGCGCAGCCGCACTCCTCTCTGACGAAGGCACCACTACCTCCTGTTTCTGACTTTTCAGTACGACACCTAGCTCTTTTGCTGCATAAAATGGTTGAATAATCAGACCACATAGAAAGTACTCAAAGGATAACATACCTAGAAGAAAAAAAGATGGACTTCGCATCGACTGATTTCTCCAAATAGCCAGCAAAACCAGCGCATTTCCTAGCACTGTTAGAGGGAAAGTTATCGCGATGATCACAGCTGAGCCTAAAGATACGGCGTGGAAGAGATCAGTTGCGTTCGCAACTGGAAAATTTCTTGTTTCACAGTAAGATGCGGGACCCATCATTTCCAACTAAAATTTCATTGGCAATTTTCCCTTGCAGCGTACGATCTGCAGGCCAAAGTAAGATAGTAGAGGAATCGTGTTTCATTCGACAAGCAAACCTGATTCCACAAGTTTACCAGCGACTCAAGCCAGTTATTATTCGAACTCAAAAATGATGCTATTCTCCCTTTGATGTTAGATTTCACAAACAACAGTAAATTAACTCATGATAAGAGAGACATAGACGGAACTTCGACAATTTTCCTGTAGATTCAGGTTTTGTAAAATCACTTACAGATCACCTGTCTTCGTACTTAATGACTCAAAAAAAAAAAAAAGAAAAAAAATGCAATGATTGATAGAGTTGATCTTATTCATAATAACCCTTTGACAATTTCCGCCAAGTTCTGTTGGTAATACAAGGCGTATCTTGGATGCACTTTAATATCAATGAAATGTAATAGGAAACGAAAACTTAAACCAAAATGATTATCAAAAGAGATCGTGTTAAAAAGGAATACAAGATGATACCCTTTCCTCAGTCGCTACGATTCTTTCCCTCAAAAGCAAAAACCAGAGCTATAATACTTTGATGCTTCTGATAGTCTCGCTTGTAACTTTTTCTATCTCGCCTAAGCTTACCACAAACAAGATTTTAATTTCCTCTCAAATCTCAAGTCTAAAGCGAAAACCTAATTATTCATGCACCACACTCGTAACCCATCACTTTTAATTTTCTCCACTCTGCGTGCAGTAAGCGAAATAATCGGTTTGTCTGAAAAGCGAATTGTAAATACAATCTGAATAAAAATGTAAAACTTTATTGCCTGTCAACTTTGATAACTAAACTCTGAAAATGAAATAATTCTAATAATGCAAAAGTAAACTGGCGTTATCATTTCCTCTTTGAATTCGACGCTTCCAAAAGAGATATGATTAAAGATTTATCTTTAGTCATTGTATGTACAAACAGAATGCGATAAAAATTCCATACGTAAGCTGGTTATTACTTATTTCTGATCACCTACACATGACAAATTATCACAAATACACCACATGGAGAAATAAATTTATTTTTATTAGATTCTGGAATCTATCCATTTTTGAAAGTTTTGTTTACAAGTACAAAATTAATATACTAAATAACGATAAACCGAAGCCTGAAAACATCAGGTTTTAATGAAGTTCAACATGGCGCATTTTAATACGACGAGGTTCAGTTCGGGAGTCACCTATTCATGTCCTATTAACACTGATTATTACAAGTTTTTCGTAAATTTTTGCATTGCTTAGAGCGCGGTTAAACTTGAAGGATCACCTCATATCGACTGATATGTTAAATTGAAATGAATTCATTTTCAAAATATAGACTGATTTCATTTCCTTGTATATTCCTATTCGTGCGAGTTCTTATAATTTCAGATTTTCATTCACGTTTTCGAGCTTAATCTCGCGGCAAAATACTATCCTTGGGAACGGTCTTCCATTGAATGGTTATAAAACTTTTCAAATCCACCTAACACTTTATTGCAAAAAGCGCGACCTGCGTGTCCTAAAAGATCTAGAAACTGACTGAAGCCAATGGCAACTAAAGCCTCGTTTAAGGGTCCATGATAACGAGGCTGGATAGATAAGTTGCTATTGGTCAGAGTTACTTCTCCCCAGTTTCTTCTCTTTTCGTAAGGTCGTCAAAAAGACTCGAAAAGGGCTTGGACACGGTCCGCGTTTTGCCTGGGATCGCCTTTAAGAAACGTGTAAATCCCCGGATGTAATTTCTCAGCACGTGTTAGTACAATGGAGTAATCAGCTTCGGTAACCAGCTGTAGGTCCTGACGTAACTGTCTCTTAGCCGCGTCATTAAGTGGCACTGTACCGAGCGACCTGGAGAATGATTAGAAAAGGTCAGAGGTAACGGTTCACATAACAAGACCTAGGAAAGTTTCTGGTTATTTTAGTTGAGCTATTGAAAACTTGGGAGATAAGGAATTTTCTAATAGACGGAGTTTTACACAGTTCCGACGCTATTCCAAATGCCTGAACTGAACTCATTTGGTGGATCCTTCTCAAACAAACTTCGTTGAGAATTTTCTGCTGGCAGTTAAAGGAATTTTCTGGATTCAGGCTTTTTCGTGGGGGGGGGATTGGAACAAGATTGATGCGCGCCTACCCCTCCCCTAAAACAATTACAGTCAAACAATACCAAGTTAGGATTAATATTGGGTTGGGGGAGAGAAGGGTTAGTGCGCAGCTTCTCAGAAACTGACACTGATGCCATAACATCGAGTTTTGCGGGAGACTGATTTGCGCCAAAGCTTATCTCTAACTGAATGAAGGCAGGGCTACAACTTTCCGTCGTTCACATGTCGTGAGGCTGCGAAGTTATTGGATCAAAGAGGCCATACTTACGATTGTGTTTCCACGTATTTGATGAGAGCGAGGGCTTTTCGGTCGAGAAGGCGTAAGAAGTTGTCAATGAATCCTTCACGAACACCACAGACGTATGGAAGAATTTGGATCTGGAAGGAAAGAGAAAACACGATCATGGAAATATGAATCGTGCAACATGTGCGCAAAATGAGCAACCAGTGATAGTGTGTTCATCAAATCTTTTTACAAATTTTGTAGAAAGGGGCTCTTCTTATCATTAAGGCTTGTCTCGGTTTCCGTAGCTTAAAGCGACAAAGAGTTTTACGAATATTCATGGTTTTGGTTCAAATCAGATTACATTCCAGACTTCCGCTAAGTTGTGGAGATTTGGTGGCCTTAAGATTAGCGCGCTGGACTCCAGGGCGAGAGGTCTGGGTCTGAGATCAGGCCGGGTCCTCAACTCGCTGTCCCTCTCTACACAGGAGTATAAATGGGTAACGGTGAACTTCCAAATAAGCCTGAAAAAATGCCATACCCTGACATCCCATTAAGAGGAGAGTAGCAATACTATACGTCGTTTCATACCACGACAAGCGGGATGGACTCCAGCTGAATGAGCCGCTTAGCTCGAGTACAAACGTCAGCTCTTAAATTGCCAGTACCCATTTACTTTAGTTTTTCTTTTTCTCTCTCTTTTGTTATCTCTCTCCGGGGTGGAGAAAGTTACCAAGAGAGCGAGTTATCTTGCCCCAAACACAACACAATGGACCTGCCAGCTAACATCTCAAGCCCCACCTTTCGATCTGAAGCGCAGCAGGCCGATTATCGAAACACCGCGTCTGTTGTTCCCAAATATTGTAATTGTGCTTAGATGTATTGTGGGAAATAAACTAAAGAAATTCATATAAAAAGTAGATCATAGCACTATTGTGAGGTGACACAACTCGTGTCAGAGACTCAACTCTGCCGATGAATTCCAAAAATTCCCATAAGCTTTCACGGGCCAAACACGCTCCATATTATTTTTCTGTCGAAGCCTAACAAGTTCACCAGCCGAGCATAACACAAGAATAGGTGTTCTCAATACACAGAATACTTACATCATGCATGAATGTTTGTACTAGGAGGCCGATTTCTTCCGAGTAATGAAGCAAACCCCTACAACAAGGCGATGAAAAATGTAAACTTAACTACTCAGCAGATGGACAAATCCAGTCATTCCTAAATCAACAAACATCCTTTTAAAACGGTCATCTCACTTAAGGTTTTCTAATTACTTCGCTCTAAATTTTTTTCAGTTGTAAATTCATTGAAAAATGGCCAAGTATGTAAGTGATGTATGTAATGACAGATTTCTTTAACGCCATATCTATTAGCTAATGGCGCTTTAAGATACTTTGCGGGGGGGACTTTGGTAAGACTGAAATGAGCATGTTTGCAGATTCCCCCAATTTTTGGATCAAGGCCAGACCACAGCACCGGTAGCTACGTTCCCAACTCTTTGCGAGAACTGTGTAGGTTCCCCTGCGAACCAGTATAGTGAAGATGCAGGAGACGGCGCTTACGGTTTATCATCCTTGTCAGAGAAGACTAGAATGTCTAACCGTGTGCAGGTGTCGTAGCAAAAGCCGCGCATTCTCCTCAGATATGTTAAGACCCTGAGTGTTGATCCGGTCTGAGGCTTGAACACGCGACCTCTCGCACGGCAGTCCGGCTCTCTGAAACATGAACTACCTTGTGATTGACAAGTACGAGTTACAACAAACTTCGCTATGACATTGTACTGTACATTCTAGTGCGGCACTTACAGTTCCGGGAAAACAGGCGTATCCTCTGCTTCTTCTGACAAAAGTGCTAACTCGATGTCAATAAACTCTCTACGAATCACGATGTGTTCGTTAAAGGGGCAAGTCTGTTTGACCTCCCCGGTATCCATGTCAACAAGAGTACTTGGCAGACTACTGGTGATTATGCCTTTAACTGGAAGGCTAAACGACTCTTTGGAACTCTGAGGCACAGAAAGAAAAAATTGTGAATGCACTATAACATAGAACAAATTACTGACAGTGGTTTGTCCTTTACGTTCAGTAATACTCGTATATATTGTGCTAAATGAAACAATTAAGTTACCTATAAGTTATATTCTAGGTAGAAAACGTTTATTTGAATAACGCCCTCTGGGCTTTCGTTTATGGAAAAAAATTGAATTTATCCCTAACTGAAAATCATCTGTTTGGCACAATGAACCTCACCACAAGGCTTTTTATTTATATGAGAGTGATCTTTGCAGTAATGAACACTACTCAAGCAGTAGTGAAAATAAGGCCTGAAAAAAAATTCAGGCCTTTACAGGACTTGAACCCATGACAAGCTGCAATAACAGTGCAGTGCTCTACCAACCGAGCTGACAAGCCAACTGGGAGCTGGTCATTACATTGGTTTTCAATAAACCTGTGAAATGATGAAACAATGACTTGGACCATCCTCTCATTTAATCAAATGCAAAACTAAAAGCAATCACGACTTAGTGATTCCCATTTTCCCATGCTTGAAACATTTAATTTAATTTGCTTTGAGCCCTCACTGGTTAATGAAAATGTAAACCTTAGTTTGTTTTAATTAGTTATTGGGATTAAATTAGTTTTGGTTTTTTGACACTGAATTGAAAACATACACTGGCATTTCTAACGAGACAAATATGAATATGCCTGCCAGGTAAATATTTTAGTAGAAGATTTCATGTAAAATTTCCTTCAAATTTGCCAGCAGTACAAACATACTGTCATAACAAGTACCTTTAACAAGCCTTGAACAAATAAGTCAGAGTCATAAAAGTCACTGCTATCATTAGCCAATGTATCCACTGCATACCGTGACCGTTTACGCTCTTCAGGAGAAAGCATCAATGCCAAAGTGTTAACCATCTGTAATGAAACAATCAAGGGAAATCAAACAATACATTTTGTTTAAAAAAATGGATGGGATCTCTCACTCTTAATCTGCATTCTGTTGAGAATGTTTAACACCCGGAAGTAATTCACATGTACATGTAACATCTTCCTATAATATCCATAAATTATCCTGCAAACAAGTAATGAGAATGCTCAAATTTATCAGGCAGAAGTTGTTAATACCTAAATCAAACACCAACTTCTCATGAGTAATTTACGAGGAAGTGTGCCGCAGCAAGAAGGGAGAATTAACAATCAGATCTCTGGAGATAAAGGGTTTGCTTCAATTTCTGATCATTGACTATTCCTCATGAAAGGATATTCAGACAACCAAGCTCCACTTAAATACCTGCTACAGAAATAATTATAAAAATAAATTTCTTAAGGTTTCAAATCAGTTGCTTACCAAGTTGACCTTATCCAAGGCTTTCCCTACAACAAGAGTACTTCCAAATGTTTGCAAGTGAGATGTGATGACTCTGCCAAAACAAAACACACAAGTACA
The DNA here is from genome assembly GCF_036669915.1 of Pocillopora verrucosa. Lineage (NCBI taxonomy): Eukaryota > Metazoa > Cnidaria > Anthozoa > Scleractinia > Pocilloporidae > Pocillopora > Pocillopora verrucosa. The sequence goes on from NC_089323.1 coordinate 6,274,806, forward strand.
GTTAAAAAAGGATTCACAATAATAACATTGTTGCTTGTACTTCAGAGCACAGCAAAAGCTGCAAAAAACTCCATTCCTCTTGAGAAAGATCCAAAATAATTTCTTGGCTGGTGCTGATCAAGTTGTCCAGTCAAAGCTGTTTTTCCTTGGACACAACCCATTCTTGGCTGGATAAATATCCATTACTGCACATCTTAATAACCCCCCCCCCCCCCTCCCCTCTCTAATAAAACAAGTACATCAGTCAAGCTCTTTTTTCTATACCCAGCTTCAAACTCAAACCTGGGAAAAAAATTATATAGCTATATTTAAATCCTGAACTAAGCTTGGAATTAAATTGTTCTTTACATGCTTAAACAACTGAACAAAATGTTTGCCAATCTGGACAAAACCTATATTTCGACAGACATTGTTGGTTGACTAGCCATTATTTTGAGTCCTGGAACAAGAATCATCATTGCCAACTTCCTGATTTAAGCTGCAAGTACAAGTTTTCCAGTCAGAAAAAAAGGTAAAAAAAAAAAAAGCTCCACAAAAGTAAAAAATACACAAAAATCATCCAAGTAAAGGCTTCAGTATGATAAAGCACAAAGAAAAAGTGAAAGCGTGCATAAAGATAACAGGGGAGCCAGTTTTCTTCTTTATTTCAAGCACAACAGGCAAAGGAATCCTTTACTTGTTGAATTTTCAAGAATTTTAACCCTTTAACTCCCCAGGATCTGATTGTTAATTCTCCTCTCTAGCTGCTAAACATTTCCTTGTAAATTAGTTGCAAGAATTTGGTGTGGAATCAAGATAACAACTTCTACCTGATACATTTGTGTATTCTCATTACCTGTTTGCTAGATAGTGGATGAATATTGTAGGGAGAAGTTACATTTGAAACACTTCTGGGAGTTAAAGGGTTAAGTAATATTAGTTAGCAATAATGTGGTAATAAACCACAAATTTTATCCAATGATGCCTAAAAGAGGGGGTGTCTGTATACTACAGGCTAAAAAGGCAACTGTCAATAAAAAGACAAACAAAACAAAAATTAATGATAATGTACCTTCTTAAGAAGTGGTCATCCAAGCTGCTTGCTTGTCCTGGGCCAAAGGAGGTCTCACTTAACTAAATCAGAAAGCAAACTTATAACTTCATGTAAAATAATTGAGCAAAATCCCTCACATACCAGGGCATGAAATTGATTTTTTTTTTTGATAGTCACTTGGCTCCTAAATTTTTCAAAGTGGTAGCCAATTCGAAAAAAATTGGTCGCCATTTTTAAAGACAAACAAAACCCTTTTTTTTATGCTGTCAGCATCCTAGATATAACCTCCAAAAGGAAGTTGGGAAAAAGATCTTTTATGTGCCATAAAGGATGGAATATATACAACGTTTAAGCTTACCTATATCCAAGATGGTGTCTAGTCATTGATCAAGATGTATGTGCTGTGTTTTGGAATCAAACTTAACAAGGAAGTTTGCTGCAGATTTATTTTTTGAAAATCTTTTTAATTCACTATATCTCTAGGTAAGGTTATGATGAAGCATTCTAGTCACCAATTTGGTGACTAATTTTCAGGATTTGGTCGCCAAAGAGAAAAGTTTAGTCGCATTGGTGCCTGTATTAGGTGCAATTTCACGCCCTGCATACAGCAGATGGTATGATGATAGTCAAGAAATTAAGTTACGGAAACCTTACTACATGTACATGTAAGTGTATTTTACTAAAAGAAAAGACAAACATGCCCAATTTTTATTTTCTTTATCCACAGTTCACATATACAATTTTCATATATTCACAGTCATTTATTCATCATTTTACAGGTTTATATGGAACCAACATAATGACCAGCTCCCAGTTGGCTTGTTAGCTCAGTTGGTAGAGCACTGCACTGGTATCACAATGGTCATGGGTTCAAATCCCATACAAGCCTGAATTTTTTTCAGGCCTTATTTTCACTACTGCTCAAGTAGTGTTTATTACTGCAAATATTGCTTTCATATACAGAAAATCCTCACATTATGTTTACAGGTTGTTATGAATAGACTGCATACTCACTGGAATAGAATCAGGGATGCCTGCTGTTTTCAGACTTGCGATAGTCTGGATAAAGCGAGGAAGATATTTGCTGAATGCTGACAGGGAAGATGTCAAGTTCTGTAAAATACAAGGAATTTAATAAGGAAATCAGAAGCATATAACCTTGAGACATATGCTGGTATACCTCTGATGAAATAAAATATATTTCAAATGGGACTAGTGAACATTTGGCAGGGTTGAAGCTGAGAAGCTAGTCTGCTGTTTGAAATTGAAAGTGAGTCAGCTCAAGGCATTCAAAATCCAACCAAGTTATAAGTGTATAACCTCAGAAGTACCAAATGTGGTTTACTAAGCAATCATCAGCCAAAATTTCAGGACACAAAGATGGCCACTTTTTTGTCAGGTGATTTTTGCAGGCAGCTGAACTTCATGACAACCCTGATTTGAAATGAATTGTTTTATAACAAGGCACAACAACTAATTCAATGACATTTAGCACAATATTATGTTTATTATTATGCTTTTAAGGACAAGTTTTTGATTCAACTGCATTGCCTCTAGCAACCAACTTCAAAACTTAACTAATACTGAAGATCTGACAACAGTAAAGTAACATTACCTTGGCTTGTAAGACTCTCAACTTTGCAATAAGAATCTTTACACGTTCTTCCACTAACTCTAATAATGGCAAGTAATTCTGGAATTCTGATAATGGGATGATGAAAGAAAGTGCAGAAATGTTGATGCCATACTTGTCACAGCCTGAGAATATAAATGAATGACACACAATGCCATAATCCTTCACCACATATAGTTTTGTGTCCACCACATTTTCAGGTGCATCTCGTAAGAGTTCTCCATGGAGAGTTCGGCCGACCACATACTTGACACTTTTTTCCTGTTCAAAAAGGAAACCTTGTTAAAATGCAGCTCTATGTACCCGCACCAAGCAACCAACACATTTACAACACTTACCATAGCTGTAACCCTTCCAGTCTCAGGGGTGAAAAAATTATCAAGTGGGGGGGTATTGCTGAATTTTACAAAAATGTATCAGAACTTAACCCTTTCACTCACTCAAGTGACCCATAATAAATTTCTTCTTCCATAGTATCGACAAAATTTTTAAAAGATAAGTGAGGAGAATAAAGAAAAAACTCAATTGGGGATTATTATTTGATCCAACACTAAACTCTTAGAGCTAGTATTATAAGAGATGTCTAGAATTCAGCTATTTAACTCCCAGGATTTATATCAATTATCCTAGCATTAATTCATGCAGCAAACAGGTACGAAAGACATTCGAACTGATCGGCTTGAGAAAGAAATCCTAGTAAAACACACACTTCTCTGCAAGACTTTTAAGGAAAAATGCAATCGTAAAATCGAATCACTAATGTCTAATTTTACCTGGGACTCTGTGTCTCCATTTCCTCTCCACACATGTTGAAGTCTTGGCCCCAAAACATTATCCCAACAAGACAATACTACAGCAACAAATGGTCCGCTCTCTTTAAGTACGGACATGTGACTTGGGGAGAGATTCGAAAACCGGAAGATGTCATCGGCAGGGGTAGTCCAAAAACTGGAGCTGTCGTCGTCACTGAAAACCTCTTCCAGTTTTGATATACCAGCCATACTTTACACAAATAGCAGCTCTAGTAGAGCTTGATAGAATTTGCAATCATCCTTTCAATATTTCACTTTCACGAGCAAAGAAGGGCATTTTAGTAGTCACTACGGCCATTTTAGAAATCAGCTGGTTCCCAGTTTGCACTCGCACCCAGTTCGCACGATCCTCGGGAAGTCCTCGGGAGCACGATTCAATTTCCGATTCGCCGATGTTGTCTTCGTAATGAAGGCCTTGTGCTGTACCCAATACATTAGCGAAGAAGCCCAGTGTTTTCAGATCTTTTCACGTCTGGAAAGTAATCATATAAACGAAACTAACAGATGTGATGCTATCATATACTTTTTACCTCGGGACTTTAAAGAAGAAGATTGGACTGGCTTGACAAGCGCGGTTTATTACTGTGGAAAAGCGCGCGCACTTTCACTTTTCGAACAAATATTTTAGCAGGTGCTGGGTACGATCATCATGTGAGCCAGTTGGAGTTTTTAGTTGAAAACTAGCATTTAATTTATGGATTTTTGAGTACGGGATGTCATTTTCATGGTCGTTTTGGTGATTTACTACTGAGCCACAGAAGAGTCGGTGGGAAGTCAGGCCATTACGAGGTTCACATGTGATACTTAGTCCTGTATACGACTAGGATTGAAAATGTCAAAAGCGTACTTTGAGGAGGCAGAATAAAAGAGGTGAGAAATTTTGAGCTCGGTAATGAATTAACGAAGCAGATTGATCACAGACCTGTTCAATCAATAGAGAGTTCGGTTTATGAGTTAATTATATCATTGAATTTCCCGCAATAATCATCGCAAATCAATGACATCAGAACTAAATTACATCAATACCTTCTATGACATCATAATCACTTTTCGCTTTGGTTTCAGCGAGGAAGCAGGTTCATTTAGAGATGTGAGCTTGTATTTGTCAAATTCAGTACAAATATTCGAGTGAAAAGTTAAACAAATGACGAATAGGGTCCAACCCGTTGTTATAGAGGTGGGCGAAAGCTCTGAAGCGAGCGGACAGCGTGAAAAATGGACCTCCAAAGCTGACTTCATAGCGTCATGTATTGGCTATGCGGTTGGCCTGGGGAATATATGGAGATTCCCTTATCTTTGTTACAAGAACGGCGGAGGTAATTTGGTAAAGCGTAGATATCTATCATAACTTCGTCTTTTTATTTAGGGGTGTAATTTAGGTTTACAAGTGCACACTTTTTAAAACCGTTTTTTACAACTGTCGGCGCGTGAAAACATCTCTTGTCTGATTTTGCACCTTGCAACACTTTCTTCAATTCGAGAAAAACTATTAAATGGTGGTTGAGTAAGACTGGCAAACAGAAAAAAGGCGATAATAATACAGAAATGCCAGATGTTTCCCAGGCCAACAGCATAGCTTTCTTCCTAAACTGTTGGCTTCGGAAACATCTGACGTTTTCCGTATCTTTGTTACAAGAGTGGAGGTGGAGTGGGTGGAGGTAACTTGATCTCGTAGAGATGTATATCATAGCTTCGTCTTTTTATTTAGCAGTGTAGCTTAAGTTTACAAGTGCACACATCTTACTCAAAGAGGTTGTATCGCCGCATTTAGTGCATCTGTTACAAGTCGTTAGACTATCTTCAATTCGAGGGAATTTAAAAAATGTCATTTGAATAAGACAGATAAAAACAAAAGAAATGAAAATAAATCGGAAATAAACAAGGATAGCTTAGGATGGAAAAGATTGACAAGGATTGTAAATGCCTGAAGAATAATATTAACCTTGTTTTCTGCGCCAGCTATGTAGTTCCTTCAATCTTCCGCGCGTAGTCTGCCCTCCATCGTAAACCATGCACTAGGATATAAGCTTATTCTTATTTCTTTCATTTTTCATTCCCAGCTACTTTTTTAATTCCATATTTTCTGACGTTGATAACCTGTGGAATTCCTTTGTTTTACCTGGAGCTGGCCCTCGGACAGTATTTGAGTCTCGGTACCATCAAAGCTTGGGCAGTGGTTTGCCCTGCGCTTAAAGGTTTGTGTTGTATAAGATATCCTGAATAATGTCTAGCACTAAGGTAACTTGGAGATATCACAAATAAATATGGAAGACAAAGATGAGCAACGCCATTATGAGATGTAATGACAACTACTACGCTCTACATGACAAATTTTCCACTTTTGAATACTCTAAATTGAATAAGGCGTTTCCACAATCGATAAAGTAGCGTGTTGCACAACTTTTATGAAAACGTTCCGTTATGTTTCCTTTGCAGGGATTGGAGTTGCCATGGTGATTATTTCCTTCCTGATCTCTATTTACTACAACGTTGTTATATCCTGGAGTCTTCTGTATCTATACCACTCCTTTGCTTCTGTTGTCCCGTGGAAGTCTTGTGGCAATTCGTGGAACACTGCAAATTGCAGGTAAATAACGACATCAAAAAGTTCTCCCTTTGATTGTAAAAAAACGATGTTTACTCAACACATCAATCAGCAAACAGTTTTCATGTTCATATTTTACTTTTTTTTTCGTGAGAAAAATGACGCCAATCTCTACTTAGTAAGATTTCGACCCTTGAGAACTTGTCATTTTTAACAATAATGACCTCAGTTGTAACAGCTTCGTAATATTCTTTTCTTTAGTGAGGACTTCAGAAATTTCACTGCTAACTGCACGACTCTCAATTGCTCAATGACCGCAGTCTCCCCCAGCCAGGAGTTCTGGGAGTAAGTTTGAGTTTTTAATGATTCGCTAATCTTACTAATTTAAACAACCCCAGTTATTTGCAGCGCAGTGCATTACTGATAGGTTACCTTGGCAGTCTTTAATTAACACTGATTTAATTTGCATAAGATTTGGAAAAAAATTTGCGAGTAAATTTGAGGTAAATCATTTCACACACAAGAGCATGGACACAACTATACAACTAGGCATGCGTAGAATGTCATCAAAGACAAAAAGAGCCAGTCAGTGTTACGCATGAACAGACCATTACACAAACATGTTCAAGTCACGTCGTTAGCTCTTGGCCAAACAAAAAGATGAAAAACATTCTTGAATAATGGCGACATCAGTGCCTAAAGAGCACATTCTTTCTGCTTGTGGATAAATAAGTTTCTTCACAAACAAAAAATAATCATCTTGTGAATGAAATTGTTTAATTTCACGACTTATGGTCTTTTAAGGCGTCGTATCTTGAACGTTTCAAATGGCATCGACGAGCCGGGTGAGATTCGTTTACCTTTGGCCACCACGTTGTTTATCTCGTGGATTGCTGTTTTCTTTTGCATCCATAAAGGCATCAAGAGCTCTGGGAAGGTAAACCAAGAAAGTACAGTCTTAAAAATCAATCTGAATTTTACTTGTTAAAATTTGCATTTTCTTTGCACATTTTCAAAAGTCACTTGGCAAGTAAATTGCAATAAAAAAGAACGTATATGATCGCTTGAGTCTAGATTGTTGTATCGCTTATAGACGGTAGGAAACGGTAAGAGAATTTTAATAATGCAGTGATAGAACCACAACAAACTTCCTTTATCTTGTGCTATACGTCTTGCTTTTCTCGGATGAGTTTATCTCGGACCAGTAAGATGCATAGAACAAGATATGGGAAATCATTGTGCCGGGCGCGATCGATGGAATCCTACATATTTTACGAGAAGTCTAAGTTTGGTATCTTGGAGCCACAGATGAAAACAGAAGCGTGGTAAACATCATTTCATAAGCCAGAATGGTTTTATAACTAAAAGGCAATGCCAGGGTCAGTCACGATATTTTTTCTTTTGGTTAATATCTCGATCCCTCTTGTTCACAGGTGGCATATTTCACGGCCATCTTCCCCTACATTGTGTTGTGTATCTTATTGGTGCGTGGTGTCACTCTGCCTGGTGCACTTGATGGGATCATCTTTTACCTAAAACCAGACGTCGAAAAGCTCTTAGAGCCACAGGTGAGAAAGAAAATACTGGGCTCTGGTAAGAAGATGATACACACAGAAACATTTGTCTAATTTAACACGACGCCTCTCAGTTTTTATCTTTATCAACATTGCTCAGTTTTTTAATCTGGTTTTGTTGTTGTTTATAGGTTTGGATCGATGCCGCTACCCAAATATTTTTCTCCCTCAGTGTGGGCCTTGGAGGCCTGGTCACCTATGCCAGCTACAATGAATTCAATAACAACTGTGAACGGTACAATATGCTTTACACACAGCGCTTTCTCTTTCCTACGTCACAAGTTACTTAAAATGAGCGAGCAAATGAGTTATCTTTAGAAAAATTTATAACATTAACCACCGTGCACTGACAGATATCAACTTGATTAATAAAAGACGAAAGACTCCTATCTCGGCCACTTTATTGACATTCTCATGTTTACCTGACGTATTTGTGTCTGTTTCCAGGGACGCAGTTGTGGTATCGTGCATCAATTGTGCAACCAGTGTAGGCGGAGGGTTTGTGATCTTCAGTGTCATTGGCTTCATGGCCCACACCCTTAATAGAGAAGTGGCACAAGTTGTATCCTCTGGTAAGATAACAAGTTAGGGCGTGGTCAGTCTTCACCTTGATTAAGGTTAGGGAAGGGGGGTTCATCTTTCTGACGGGTTCGTAGCCTTTATTCTGAGTTGAAAACAAAAGAAGTCTGTTTTAATCAAATTGTAGGACCTGGTCTTGGTTTCGTGGCTTATCCTGAAGGGATTGCTCAAATGCCGGCTGCACCTGTTTGGGCTGTGATGTTCTTCTTTATGCTTTTCACGATTGGACTTGGCAGTCAGGTAAGACAAATTACACCACTCTCATTTATAAAAACATTCCAAATTCTAATTATTCTACTCAAATTGAATCTTTGATCTGACTGAGCCGGTGTCTTAGTGACCTACTGACTCATTGACTAACTGACTTGGTGACTGATTGACAGGTCAAATGACTCACTGACTGATTGACAGGTCAAATGACTCACTGACTGATTGACAGGTCAAATGACTCACTGACTGATTGACAGGTCAAATGACTCACTGACTGACTGACTGACTGACTCAAACTGGCCAAATAAGTGACTCCATAAGTGTATGACTGGCCGACCCACTTATCCTCTGACTAGCTATGGAACTCAATAAGAACTTAATTCACCATAGTGTTAGAATCATAACTTATTAACATTTTCAATATTCAGTTTGTATTTACAGAGACAACGATTCGGGCGGTGTTGGACACCTTCACCAAACTTCGTCCTTACAAGGGACGATGCCTCTTCTGCCTTTGTCTCATTTCATATCTTATCGGGCTCTCTTGTGTCACTAAGGTAAATCAATTAATAATAGGACCAAGTGGTGTCCAACTCGGTCTGGAATTATACAAGCGATTACAAAATCGGTCGACTGCGAGGAAGGAGTCCGACTTGTTAATTATGAGCATGATTATAAATAATTATTGGAAAAAGTTTTTGTGATATCCAAAATAATAAAGGTCGATGTAGAGGTCATCACCCTTACTGAGACCTTGACTTTTCTGGATATCACAAAAACCGAATCTTATAACTGTTTTATAATACACTGAATGAAAAAAAAGTAAGTAGAACTGATAATTAATTTCCAAACAAGTAAAAATAAACAAATCAGCAAGAAACATAAAGCGCGCGAACTTGACATGATTACCCCTAAAAATCATGCACTGCGGTCATACGTGACATGATTACCCGTGACTTTGAGTGTCCTTGACATGATTATTGTATAATCTGCAACTAGATGACGTCCCAGGCGCTAATTTCGAAAAATTTACTGTGCGCTTTCGGCCAATCAGAAAAGAAATAGGGAGTTGGATGTATAATAACAATTTAATGTAAAAAAGGTAAATGGTGTGATTATTTGAAGATCGTGAGAATTCGTTATTGATTTAAAATGACCAAAAAAAGAACTTATTTAGCAGAGATCATCTTTCGAGAGTTTTTGTAGAATTTAATTTCTTTTTTATTTTCTGTCAGGGAGGAATCTATGTCCTAAACATATTCGACAGCCAAAGTGGAGGCTTTTCTTTGATTTGTGTGGTTGTTCTCGAAGCTGTTGCCGTCAGTTGGGGATACGGTGAGTATTCTCAGTAGAGCAACAATGATTTAAAACATTTTCACTAATTTTAATGACGATTTTGAGGGGCTAAATTTTTACACCTTTTATTCTTTTTACAGGAGTTGATAAATTCTCTGATAACATTAAAGATATGATTGGAAAGAAACCCAGCAAGTATTTTGTCATTTGCTGGAAATACGTCACACCTCTTGTTGCAACGGTAGGGTTATGCATTTGTAATACATATGTCTTGCTCCGTTCATCCGTACACAGATCGAGTCCTTAATTCATACCATGAAAATCTGATGGAGAGCTTTTGAATTTAGTGTCTGAAAGTGACTGAAAGTTATCACTTGACCAATCAGCATACAGTTCAAAATCACCAGTAACCAATCAGAATTCAAAGTGAAGATGCATGACAATTTCAAGCTTCCGGTAAACGCAAATGACCAATCCCAAAGTTATCACTCCTCCGCCAAATCAACCCCTGCACTAGCCCACCCCCTCCCCTCTCCGATAAACATGTCATGTTACTTATTGTATGTCGCATTTTATAAAACAGTTGATATTTCTGGGAAGCATCACCCAGTGGAAGAAAATCACGTACAATGGATACACGTACCCCGACTGGGCACAAGCTGTAGCATGGCTGCTGGCTTTATCGTCTTTTCTGACCATTCCCATCTTTGCTCTCTATGCAATTTTCCATCCAAAGGGATCATTTAGAGAGGTATGAAAGATTTACTGTCGGGTTAACGAGATAAGCACGTGACTTTTGTACCCAGTCCATTAGCATCTGGAATGTGAGCCCGGTGATATGCAAGGAAGAGCAGCGGTATAAGTTACTAATGAATGGTGCTCAGAAATTTGGGACTGTGCTCCTCACCTTCCACCCTTAAAACAAATCTTAGCTACACCTTTGAGCCAGGGTGAGGTCTTGTAGTTATGCGCTAGATTTTAAAACTGTTTTCCACTTTTGTGTTTTTATAGAGATTGAGGAAAGCAGTGAGTCCTAATGTTACTGTTCTTAATGCTGTGGCCGAACGCCATAACCTACCAAGCCGACCAAGGTAAAGACATGCAAATAACAACAATTGACTTTTTACTTGCGCGAGGCGAGAAACGCGCGAGAGGAGGAGCGCGAGAGAAAAATTACCACGGTTTCTCTTTTTTCTCTTCTTCCCTCGCGTTTTCCTAGCCTTTAGGGCTCGCCTTACTCTTGCTACCACATCATATGATGTAATTTAACTATTTTTTTCTCATCTTTAGCGTTTACAGAAAATGCCCAGAGATCAGGATCGATTTGATCGACGTTGACAACTTTAATAAACTTCCGGAAACGGAAGTTTAATTACTGGCTCAATCGAGAGGAGCTTTGATGTTTATTTTTTCATATATAAATTGTTTGTCGTACCTGTTAAAACACTTTTGACGACATAAGAAGCCATGACTGTTTTACGAAACTTCAATTTTCACTTCAGATCACGAAACTTATTATCAGTGCTTGTTGTTAAAATATTTTTAGTTAACATTTGGATTAAAAGAAAAACAATATATTTTTTCAATGTCTGTAATTGAAACTGACACTTTTCCGACGTAGACATTTGTATATTGTTTTGATATTATTTTGATTCCTTTCATTCAGCTTAAATAAATGAAACCGTTACACAAGAAAAACGAGAAATAGAAAAAAAGAAAAAAAAAAGACATCGAAAATTACTTATAAAAAGCATGAGAATTTAACCATTTTATTCTGAGTGTCCACGTAAACTTTGTGTGCAGAACTGGAGGGACAAACACCCTCATTTTTATCAGAATGTTAAAGAAAAAAAAAATTCAGAAAATGCGGTTGGCTAAATTTGGATAGGGATGGAAAACTGTGAAGCCGCCACACAAAAAAATATATATATAAATGAAAACAAAAAATTATAATAATTAGAGAAAACATTGAAAATAAACTTTTTGTAAAAGATAAGTAACTATTCTGAAATTACAAAAATATCTAATTTTCCTTCATTGAATGTTACCTCTTTTTGTTTCCAGTTCCTCCCACGAAGTTGTTCTTGTTGTCATTTTTCTTTTGAAGTTTGTGAATAAAAAACTTACAAAATGAGCAAAATTTTTTCGCTATTTGCCATCATAATTTGTGCGAGTGTTTAGTATCTGAGTTAACGTTCTTGTTATGTTTCAGTTACGCAATTGCTTCCCCGTCAGATTTTGAGTTTTAGCGGGAAAGTGCTTTTCGATTGGGTGTCGTACAACCAAAACATACACAATTGCAATGGGTAATCAGAAGACAGAGAAAATACCTTCAAAACAATTAACGAAACTGCTTAAAGCGCGAGTATACCTTTAAAAAGCCATTGAAAACTCAAGTTTAAAACTACGCAAACTGCCTGCAGCGCTGGTAAACGTGGGCGACTAAGGCGTGTTTGGTTACATTTTTGCTTCTCATTAGTTGAGAAGTGGCGCGAGTCTGGACCAATCACTGAGCGAAGTGGAGCAAAACAAATGGAATCCCGGATTACCAAGGACACTCCACTGAAAATTTTTTTAAACACTGATTGTTTATTAATAACATTACAATTTGCTATCCTTCACTTATTTACCCATTAGAAAACCTTAACTACCTACCAAGGCTTTTTCAATGAACAAGTCCAAAATACATAAGCATTAGCGAGTATATTTATATACTAACAAGCGGGGAGAGTGAATAAACGCATGAACCTCCTTGTAAACAGTATCCATGTCACTAATTATCATTAGTCTGATGATACATCTTTCCACTATATGCAGTGAACGGTGTTTTCAGTCATTACGAAAACGTTCGCCGATGTGACTTGCAGTGGATACCCACGAACGCAATCTCTTTTAACTTGTCGTGCTGCTAGGAAGTGCTACACTGAGCAGTGGACATCAGAGAAGCAGGATCATTGATCAGTTTGTATAATTCATCCCATTCCATGCCAGTTTACAACTGAAATTCATTAATTTTACACTTAACAGTATAGATTGCGGAGTTCCACGCGTTACGAGTGCAAAATATATTTCGAAAACTACATGTGTAGGTGCTTTTCAGAGCGCAGTATATTCTCAGACCGTCTGCTCTCCGAGTTATGTCTAACGCTTCACAAACGTTGCATGATTTTCTGCCTCATAGGCTAAAATATCTCAACGATGTTCAGCTGACCTCAAGTTCTGCACTTCTTCCTCCCAGGAATTGGCTTTATTTTTCAAGTACTAAAAGCCAACCAGTACACCAAGTTGAAAACAGCAAATGATATGGGAAACATATACCGACAGCACTTGTTGGTCACAACGCTGAGGTCGGTTTTCGTGTCTCTAGGCTGGTAGCATGCAACACAACACGTTCTCAGCCCTTCGGTACATTGGGCTTTTTGTTCCACGCGGTTCGAATTCTCTGGCTGGCTCACCAGATGAATGTGGCCATTAGCATCTGCGACGAAGTTTGGTTGGCAACCATGTTTACATTGGAACACTATTTTGTTGTTCTGAGGCTTAAATAAGATAAATTGAATATCAGTGCACTCGGTTTGCTTTAGAAACGTTTTTTGTAATTGTTACCACTCTGTTGTTTAGATTGGCTTAAAGCAGACTCACGGAGTGGTAAGGAGATTAAGTTTTAGAATTTTACTTTAGTTTAGTTAATGTTTCTTGCTAGCTAATACTATAGCTAAACGCATTGACACTGAAATAGAGTTGATATGTTATGTCAAAGACGGAAGGAAAGGAAAGAGCGAGAAAATAAGGAGGAAGAGAGAGAAGAAGAAGGTGGAAGGGTGGGTGAAGGTAGTGGATGGGGAATTGACGTAAGGAGAACAAAGAGGGACGGTAGCAGGATAATTGAGTAGCAACGAGGGAAGGAAGGGAAAGAGCGAGGATATAAGGAGGGAGACAGAGAGAGGGGCGGGAAGAAGGGGGCGAGTTTGGGTGAAGGGAAATAAGGATTGGGAATAAACAGGCAGAGTATATGGGTAGGTGGGTAGTAAGGAGAGTGTAGAAAATTTCTTTCGTTTTTAAATTTCAAGTGGCAATTTTTCTCTTTCTCTCCGCCCTTTGTATTCTTTTTGTATTCAGGCGCGGCGCACATGATTTCACAAATTAGCCAATCATGTCAAAGAACTCTAACCTTGACATTGGAAGACTGATGTGGGCATTTTTCGCGTACATTGAGTTTGTTTTCGCGGATTTTTAGTTTGTTGTTTTTGAGCTTTCGTTCGCGTAAATTCGTTACCCTTTGCTTGAAAATTTTAGAAGTCTCGGAGGTTTTACTTTAGCCAAATGTTGTGGTTCATTTAACAAGTTTAATGCATATTTTCGACCGAGTTTGGACCCTAGTCTCTCGTTTCGTTTTTTACAGAGAGAAGGAATGAAAAGAGTGAGGAGGAAGGAAGGAAGGGAGAGATGGGGAGAGGTGGATGGGAAGGGAAAAAGGTGATTGGAGGGAGGAGGGAGGGACAAAGGTGATTCGAGGGAGGAGGAAGGGAAAAAGGTGATTGGAGGGAGGAAGGAAGAAGAAAGGTGATTGAAGGGAGGAGGGAGGGACAAAGGTGATTGAAAGGAGGAGGGAGGACAAAGGTGATTGGAGGGAGGAAGGAAGGAGAAGGATGCCTGGAGAGAGGAAGGAAGGAGAAGGATGCCTGGAGAGAGGAAGGAAGGAGAAGGATGCCTGGAGAGAGGAAGGAAGGAGAAGGATGATTGGAGAGAGGAAGGATGGAGAGGAGTGATTGGAGGGAGAAAGGAAGACAGGAAAGAAGGAAGAAACTAAGGAATGAAGTAAAAAAAGGGACTCCAACCTTGTTCTACAAGGTTTTTTGCTTTACGGGGCTCGATTATCAAACGCCATAAAGTATGACAGTTTGCCACACATGTCGGGCAGGAAGAATATTCATCTACTCACGACCTACCTTTGGTTCTTTGCCAGCGTCCATTTTCCTTTGTTCTTCTTTAGATCGGAACCTATAGACAAGTAAATCTGTGACCAGCGTGGAGAACACAAAGATGAATGAACCAAGGAGATACCAGTCGATCGCTTTCGCGTAACTGACTCGGGGCATGGTCGAGTTACTCGAACCCAATAGGAAAACGATCGTAAGAATGGTCGTGATCCCGAGAGAGAGTCGTTCCCCGATGTAATATCGATCCATCCAGAACGAGATCCAGCTTAGAGAAACCATCACAATGCATGGGATGTAGAACTGAATGAAGTAAAAACCCATGCGACGATGGAATGTGAACGTCACAATTAAGTTTTGGTAAACCCCTAAAAGAAAAGTTTAATGAGGTGGTTAAGGAGCTATTTATGTTTATTTATTTATTTATTTATTTATCCCAATTCACGGTAATTAAGCCTGTAAATACAAACATATGAATATGAAATAACATCTTTTGTCAAGGGAGACCCGCAGAAGAGTTCAGGAACTCCTTACTGGGCCAGCCCCGGCAGTCACCAAAACCATTCAAGGCTATAAATAATCAATTATTAGACAAGAAGGAAAAAAACAGGGAAAGCGCTGATGAATTGGCGTCGTTAAGTTCATGATGTCGCTGAGTTTGAGAAATGGTTGAGTTTGAAGCGCCTTTGAGTGACTGACTTCAGTGTTATTTCTAAAATACGTCGTCTAGATTACGAAGTCATTTGGTAAAGACATTTCGCGTGCCTTATTACGCCGGTAAACCGATAGAGACAACGATTTACTGCATAATCGTAAAATAACTGAGATAATTTGAACACCCTGTTGAGCCAAAAACTTTTCTTTTATAGGTCCATTAAAAAATTGAAACATTAAGTTTATTTTATAAAAGCAATAGACCACAAAGGCACGTGATTTACAGACGTCATCTGTTTTCTCCCAACACCCCAATTGGGTTATTACGCTAGTAAACGGACAAAATCACCAGAAACACGAGCAATGATACCAATTTCGTTAACACTCTCGAGAATGCACACAAGCTCTCCCTTGCTTACTCAAATTCACGCACTGAATAATCGACGGATATCACGCAGATGCTGGAACGCAGAAGGGTTAACAGGTGGAGCGGTATATGGTTGCATATACCACTTGCGCAACCGTGCATCCCGATTCCCCCGCAGCGCATCATGCCGAGAAAACTGGAAATACCTACCTTTGCATGTGTAAAAAAGTCTTTTACGACAAAAAGGCCTAAAGTCCAAACTCCGTGGACAAATTAACCACAAGATTTGGCTGAAGTAAAATCTCCAAAACCTCAAAGGGGCAACTAATCTCGTACCCAGACCTTCCATGGCCAAGCGATTGTACATTTTAGTTACGGTTACACGTTAGGATCTGGGTACGAGACTAAAGGGTAACAAATTTGTGTGAAAGGAAGTTAAACAACAACTCAAAATAACTCCGTAAAACAAACAACAAAAGTGTGCGAAAGTGTCCACGTCAGTTTCTCAAGCCAAAGTTAGAATCCTTTGACGTGATTGGCTAGTATGGTAAAATCACGTGCGCCACGCGTGAATAGAAAATGAAGTACCGAATTACCGAGGGGGGAGAGGAAGAGGAAAATCGTAAAATGAAATATAAAACGTAGGAAAACTTCAACAGCATGGTCATTTTTGCACAAACTTCGCTGATACCTTCAAGACCTTTCCTAAACAGCAAATACTGAAGTTTATGTTTACGCAGTGACGCGAATTCTCTCTTACAAGAGAAGCGAAGAAGCCAAACCTGAAATGTAATTAGCTTTTTTAGTCTTCACTTCGTGTTTAACCACATCAAATTCAGCTAACTCTTCATTGAACAGAGCGATAGGTTCCTTCTCCTTCCACTTAAAGTCCATCTCTTCAATGGTATGACGAACTGAGAAGAAATAAAGCGAATGAAAAGTATCTCATTATTTATTGCGCGTGCCAAACTTGGTAAAACGCAACCTGTACCCGAGCCGTGTGGCCCATGCGGCTTGACTTACCACATTATTCATAGCAAGAAGCGACGAGGTGTAATAATACTTCCCCCCCCCACCCCCGATGGGATGCTAGTCCATTGCAAGGTTCCCCTCCCCCCTGCATTTCATCAGATTTTCCTGATAATTCGCCAGTTCTCTTTCATACTCTTGGGTAGAGAGAGGCAAAACACAACACAATGAATTGGCTAGGTCTTGTACCTGGGCTTCTCGACTCAGCGTCCATGAAGGGGAATGAGGGCAGCAGGGCGGGGGGGGGGGGCTGTGAGGAGAATCCAGATAAGAAATGCGCGAAGCAGATAAGGAGCTGTGGCAAGATTCTTCATGCAGATTACAATAAAATCAGCCTTTACTTACAACTTTCCAAAGTCAGATGGCAGCGCTGCACATCCATTGGAAATTTGACAAGATTCATTTGACATGCCCCAGCTATCCTCACATAGGCAAAGTAATAAATTTTGCCCTCAGAGTCAATTAAGACCAGCTGATTGGATGGAAAAACTTCGTAGTCGTTAGCGTTTGTTATATAAGTGTCTGGTAGCCAAATGCGTTCAACGTCTGTCCCTCCGAGTGCTAGTGTGGCTTCATGTTTATGAGCAAGCCTTTTGTCGAACCACTGTTGGCGGAAATATACGTACACTTGAAATTCCTAAAAAAAATTGAGAAGATGGTTATCGTGAATAATTGAGACTTCATAATCCGCAACATGTTCTTCGCGTGAAGAGGTGGCCTAGTGAAAAGTGCCATAGACACCTGGTTCAAAGGTTTGAGTTCGAGCCCAGGCCGCACCATCGTATTGTCTCATTGGGCAAGGTACATCACTCTCCCTCCACCCAAAGTATAAATTTTGAAGGAAACCTTTCTCAAGATATTTAAGCGGGGAAGGGGAGGGGGGAGGTTGTTGGGGCGGGGGAACATGTTATACGAGTATCCCACCAAGGAGTAGTAGAAATATTCCTACTCGCTTTAGGTCAATGAAGGTCAGGCTCGTAAGCTAAACTTACAATCGACACCAGATAATATAATCTCTCGCGAACTCGAGCTTCGTGCTGACTCGAACCAAGCTCGATTTCCACTGAATTACGGACTGGTCATTATTTATTGCCGAGGAAGCGGGGAAGGGGAATTCGGAGATTTTGGTTGTTTCACAATAAAATTTTCCTGATTCCCACCGTAAGGCTCCTTAGTATTCTAACGACCTTCCCCCCCCCCCACTCATTGCCCGTCAATTTCCATGGTCCCCCTCTAATAGTGCCAATTGATCCCCCATCCGTCCCCCCTGAAACTACGCGATCCTCTCCCCCCCATCCTCCTTCCCCCCCCCCCTCCTCCAGGTGATGAAAAATGATGGGGCATCCGTTTTCTGACCACTTTATACCGTGTTTATTCAACCATCCTAATACATCGACCAGTTTCTTCCCTGAAAAAAAATTCAATTCTCTTATCGGAAATAAGCTTTACTCTTATTTGTTACTCACCATGTTGGATTCTTTGATTTCACTGAATGCCTTGATCGCCATACTCACGTTTACTATCTCTGGTGGACCTGCAAGAGATGGTCATCGAGTGTTGCGATTCGTTCAGTTTCTGTTTATCTATATAGTGAAGAGAGCCTTGTCTTTCCTAATCTTTCTCAACCAGAATCAAAGCAGGTTCAAAACAGGTTGAACACTTGATGTGCTACCCAATACCCCTCACTAGTCTTATTTACACACAAATGTCTGTCAGCCCTGGGAAAGAAGAATTGAATTGCGAGTTATTATTAGTGTACCAGTCACGTTGGGCCGGGTCTTTTTGTCGTAACATTTTTTCCTTAGTAGTCTGTTGAGGATGGCTGAAGCGTTGGCTGCCTCACTCCGAAGGATAGACGGGTTCTCACTGACAAAAGATAATACAACAAGTTAAAGATGTGTACATGAAGGCAATGAATCCCGAATTGCATTGGGTTTGCTTCAACGCGTTCCGTGATTGATCTGAAAAATGCGCGCCAATCTTTCAACCTTTCACATACCTAATCCTAAGCAACCCTAAAACAAATGAAATGAGAGTCTACAATAATTAATCCGGGATTGCATCGGTTTTTCTTCAATGTGTTCTGTGATTTGTCTGGATAATTTTATCATTCCCTTAACCAATCAAATGCAGACTAAAATCAAACGCAACTTGGTTCCCCGCGTATTTTCCCGCGCTCATGGCAGTTTGTTAGCTCTCATTGGCACTTTAAGGTAATTTCCTTCCCTCGGATTGGCTGTTGGGACAACATTTGTTTTTTAAGGCTCGAATTACTCTGTACAAGGCCAGGAGAGGATAAAGCAAATAAAATGAATCCCTCTTGATTAATTTCCACACACTTATCACAAAATTATCAGGTTGAGAGGTGGTGATGAAAAAAGAGAAAAATGCCGTCAAGGAGTATTTTCGATTTAACACCAATTTCACAAATCTAAAATTCTAAAAATTACGCACAGTAGACATTGTGGACATCCACATTAATCATTTACACTCTGGCATCAGGATACATTTTCTCTATTCTTTTCTATACATTTCCTAGGAAACCGACAAGGAGAATTTGTTTATCCATCAATAGCCTCTTAAGTTGGCTATCCTTTCATTTATTCTCTTGACCTTAATGCGTGATTCAGCAGTTATACTTAATGGAGAAATTAAGTGCGAGTCACTCTCAGATATCTTGAGAATGAAATGATAAAAGGATATTATACTTCAGAAAGCATGCTTTATTTTTTCTCTAATTGAAAAGTAAATTGATAAAGCAATTACATAACCCTGTTTTGAGACTAAAATAGCTACTCAACCGGTCCAAAATTATCCTTAAAAGCATCGGCAATGGATGCTGCCATTTTGGAAACAAATCGTTGGCCGAGTTGCACAATTATGCTTCGCGGCTCAGTGAGTATCCACTACCATTCACCTTCACTTCGGTAAAAAATTATTAATTATTCATCCTCGTCCTTACTTTCTGTGTTAAAAAGCGATTTCCAGAACTTTCATTCGAATACTAAAAAAATTTCGCATGACTTTTTACCTATTTGACTTAGTATAACCCTCGAGCGATGTCTGAGAACTCCTAATCTATATAATCTTGCGCATGTACTGCTAAGTGGACTGGCCACTGATTCCATTATCAACTCTAAAGGATTCCTACCTCAGTGATGCTTTCATTGGAAGCAGAAGTAATGAAAGTAGCCATGTTGACATCAATCGTAGTAATGCCATCGTAAATATGTTGGGAGTGTTAAAAACTGTAGAAAAGAAAAGATAATGGAGGAAATCAAAACCAAATTAACTTTCTCGACAAAATATTAATTTACATTTGATGTAAAATGAAGAAATTGCTGAGGACAGAACACTCATATTACCAAGCCATTCTCTAAAAAGTTATGAGCCGCTAAGTGAGAAAAAATTTATTTCTCTAATTTAATTCTTTAACCTATAAGAGTGACTGCTATCTCATTTCTCCTTACAATATCATCCCTGAATCAAACATTTAGGTCTCAAGAATAAAGGAAACGATCACCAGCTAAAGAAGCTTTTGATTACTAAACAAATTCTCCTTGCCAGTACGTTAGGAAATGTATGAAGAACAGTATGGAGAATATGCATACTGATGTATAGGGTTATCGGGTGCAAAAATAATTTAAAACAAAAGATTATAGAGTGAATAATGAATAATTATGTAATGGCCAATTGATAGCCCGGTCATTTCCTCTGACGTCTATGTATCGCATTTCATTGAAAAAAATTGTAAACTGCGTATCTCTCAAGGTAGAAACTTGTTTTTTTTTTCATGTTTCATGTTTTCATGGGGACTAACTATTACTTAGTAGTAGGATGAAATAAATTCGGAGTTAAAATTCATATATAGATGCTTATTTCTAAATCAATTGTATAAATTTCTAGGTAACATTCAAAACGGTATCTTTCTCCTCGAAAGTATAAATTTGAGTGAATAATCCAAATGAAAACCTGCTTTTTAACTTGCAGTTCAACTTTGGATATTGACAGAACCTTGCCGGTAAGATTTCGGAAATTGAAAATGCAACATTTATGTTAAAACGAACAAAATTTGAGGCTATAAACAAATAGGGCTTTTCAATTAGCATTCGGATTTTGTTCATAAAATTGTTGAAATGACGATACTGTGCGTTGAAACGTAAAATTATTTTGCAAAATCACCAATCCCCTGACAATGGAATTTCAGAAGTGCTTGCTTTTGACAATTCAGAAACAAGTTTTACCTCTCCCTTTCAAAGCAATCTCTCCACATTATAAGACTTAAAAGACCGCGGATTAAAACTAGAAATATTTCCCCTGGGCAATCCAGTTAGTGCTCTCTTTATCAAACAACTGTAAGCATAATGAAGAATGGCGCTGTATGGACATCTTCCCTCAAAATTTGTTTGTCTCTTTGTAATTTCCATCTTCTTTTCATTTCAGAGAGAATACTCAATCTAGAATCCTTGAAACGCATCAGTTATTTTAATAAATGTGGATTTTCATGAAAATGCTTCCTTCTCATGCTATTGACTTATGTACAACCTCTGAAAAACTCCCATAAAAATATTCGACTTTACGAAGTCACTGTACTTTTTTATGATGCTATCGCTGAATTCGATAAGCGAAAGCGGGTTTGAATTGGAAACCTCAAAATGCAAAGGATGCAAACATTTGTTCTGTTTTTCCTTTCAATAAAGATAATTTTTTGTAGAATCTGAGGTTGGATATCACAACTAAGTTACGGTACCTACCTATTTTTCACAGCTGGTTGTGATCGAAATCCGTGTTAGAGGTTATTCACCGGTAAATACGTAAAAAATAAGCTCTATGTACCAGTGCAGCTGGCTTCAAGTGCTACTCATCGCGTATTCAAAGCTGGATAACAAAAACCCAAACGGCTTATCACAATACATCAAATTACAGACCAGGCGACAACATTAATAGAGACGTTTGTTCAAATAAAA
This sequence comes from Pocillopora verrucosa, assembly GCF_036669915.1. Taxonomy (NCBI): domain Eukaryota; kingdom Metazoa; phylum Cnidaria; class Anthozoa; order Scleractinia; family Pocilloporidae; genus Pocillopora; species Pocillopora verrucosa. The sequence goes on from NC_089323.1 coordinate 6,296,442, forward strand.
CGCCGTGTTTCTTTAACATTGTACAGTGCACTGAAGTTTTTATCAAGTAAAAAAATTGCTTAAATTTACTGAGGAATAACATAAACACTGAGTAATACTGACAAGCATAAGATTTACCCAAGCAATTTAACCTTCTAGGAGGTGGAATGTAAACATGTTATTAACTTTAAGATTGCGCCTTCTGTTCTGAACACGACAAAGCTTTATCAACAAAAAAAAACATTTTTTGCAAAGTGTTCGTTTTTTTAGATTCTTTAAAGGTGCAAAATGGACTTTTTCATGATTTATCTGTTCTAAACAACATTGCACTTATCTTTCACCATCCTCTGGCGAGTTTAAATACTTTTAATTGAGTCCTATGGAGAATGTTTAATTATTTAGTTGCCGGTTGCAATTTTCCTCAAATAGCGTCGAACTTCCCTTGTTGAATAATGTATCCTGGTCTGCGTTCAAGGTTTTATTGAGCTGAGTCAATGTTTCTAAGTTTTTAAAAATGGAACCGAAAACCGAAAAATATCCGCAGTTTTAATTTGCATTGAAGAGAAGTAACAACAATAATATTAGGGAAAAAAGCATAATATTTGGCCAAATTTGCAAAAATGATAATTAACAATAATTATTATAATCTCATTCTTGTCCAGTGAAATAAATGTTCAAGAAGAAACTTCAAGTCTAATTTTAACGCGAGATACTTTCCCAAGAAGGTTGTCAGTTGACTCAATGTTAGCAAGTAATTACTGGATGAACCAGTCTTTTTCGAAGCACTTTCGATAACCCGCCGATTTTAATAACATTGCGCTTGCTTTAGGCGAGTCCCTCCGTAAGCGTAATTCATCACTGTTTCTATAGCTACCATTGTGACACAGCATGTCCTAACATACCTCTTTGAAGTTCACTTCTTGACAAATTGAACGGTGACTATTTCCAAGGGAATGTGGATTTTCTAGCAGCCGATGAGGATATTTTTTAGATCGTGAACATTTCAGCAATACTCACTGGTAATACTTGCAGTCACTGACTGTTTTCAGGAACCTCAGCGTTTCGACATTCTTATCATAAAATGGAATTGTAAATACGATAATTATTATCGACATTTTATCACCTTTAACTGGTGGTCAATTTTTTTTTTCCGTCACAAGTCACGTCCCTTACTTCTTTCTGGCACTAAGTGAATGCTTGTCAGAAACTCTAGACGATAAAAAAAAAGTTTTTAAAATTTTGGATGATAAAAAATGATAAGTTTGCTAAATACTGAACTAAACAGCTGTTTTCATGAAAACCTCACGCAAAAACAAAAGATCATGAGAATTATTTACTATTTTTGATTTCCCTCGGTCGGCTTTTCTTTAGATAATATGTTTATTATAATTAGTTCGTTTCGGGCACTCGACAAATTTAGGTCATTGCAGTTATTTTAAGTTCAGAGCCACTTTTTCTGATAAAAAACTGAACTGGCATACGCTATGGTACAAATGTTACATATAAATTATAACTTCTTACCAACCGAGCGAAAGGGCCTTACTGAGGAATGTTGGCCCGAGGTCGTGGCCTACAAAAACGACTGAGGGTCGATATTCCCCAGTATGGCTCAAGCAAGCAAATTTAGTATGTAGTTTATTGTATGGCACTAGGACCAACCTGTTTCTTACTTTTGCTTTTTAATCACCCGGTTTTCGCGGTCAAAAATACCGGCTTGTGACCGTTTCCGGGGAAAGGTCTGTATGGCAAAATACAGACCAAGAGAGAACGAATCAGGTCGCTTAGATTTACCTCAGGACTACCTTTTCGTATAATAATTGTTTTTATTTATCAACTTTTCATTTATCGATGTTTCTAAATTACATCTCATCGACTATGACCGGCCTAATAGAGGAAATGGAAATTACATGGTTTCTGGAGCATACTTCTCCTTCAAATCAATCATTTTCTGAGTTTGACAACTATGGCAACAAGCTCTATTTTTAATCCATTGGAAGTTAGTTTTGGATCACTTTGTAAGTGATCAAGTAACAATCCCTGAAGCGTTCTTCATGTGGGACAGTGTACAGCTCTCGCAGTTCCCTGTTCACAAGTCTCCATTTTCCTGCCTTCTCCAACTCATCAAACTTGGTACAGTAACCATACTTTGGGTCGAAAGAGTCTGCTCGGAGAGTGAAGATGAACAGACCACCTGGAATGTGAAAAAAAGTAATTGAGATGTTGTGTGACAGTGTTACCGCGAGAAAACGTCACGCCAATACACTTTTTAGGATACTTATAGTAACAAAACGGACTGTACTGCACTGACCTGGTCTTACATGGCGTATACACTCATCCAGTGCCACTGGCTTAACTTGACCATAAACAATGGTGCCTGCGCACAATGTCACATCATATTCAGCGGTCTGTATCTGCTCTATGCGAACATCACTCAAAGGCGCACAGATGAGTCGCTTGTAAACATTCTTCTTTTTAGCTTCGTTTAACATATTCTGCGAAATATCTAGGGCATCAATATTTGTATAGCCTTGTTTAACCAGCATCTCACCAATGATTCCTGTACCAGCTCCAGCATCAAGGATCCTCATGTTCTTGTCTGCACCAAAGAAGATCTCTTCAGACTGTATGGCTTTGTTGAAAGCTTCCAAACACAACTGCGGTGCTTTATAGCCATAATTTTTTAAATCCTGGATAAAATAAATAAAAAGCATTCTATTATTTTCCTCATCCCACGCTCGTTCAGACCTAAACTGAGTAACGACATAATAATAATAAAATTTATAACTATGATAACACTGGCAATAGTCCTCAAGCAGACCCTCATGCCCACTAACCCTTTAACCTCCAAGAGTGACTGACATCTAATTTTTTCCAACAATGTCACCCCCGAATCAAACATAAGGGTTGTGAGAATAAGGGAAACGATCAACAACTAAAGAACTCTTGACTGTTAAACAAATTCTCCTTATCAGCACCTTAAGAAATGCATAGAGAACACTATGGAGAATATGCAAACTGATGTTTAGGGTCAACGTTTCTTCGCCCATGGAAACAAAAGAAGCCTTGAGCTATGCAAGCCGATGAGAAGTCTGCAAGAGGTTTAGCATTCTAACCCCCAGCAAACCTCTCCCCAACTCGTCTCAAATCTTCATGCAGGCGGAGAAACGCGCGTCCTGCACCGCTAATGACGAGGGTCTCCTCGCACGCTGTTTTTGCAGTAATTTCCTTACTAACCACTTCATAATTTTCTGCCCAAGAATCAAAAAGTTTTTTCACTTCCACTTCGGTAGATGATGGGTTCAGTTCAACGATTCCTCTGTTTTTAACGGGTTTCATTATGAGGATCTAGCTTATAATCAGCACCTAAAAAAAGGTAGAAATAATGAGATGCGAGAGCCTCTTTGAAAGGCCCAAGATCTGATTGTTAATTCTCCCCTCTAGCTGCTACAAATTTCCTTCTAAATTAACAACAAGAGTTTAGTGTTAGATCAAGATAACAACTTCTACCTGATAAGTTTGAGTATACTCATTACCTGTTTGTTAGATAATGTATGGATGTCATGGGGAGATGTTACATGTTGATGACATTACCTGTTTGTTGGATAATGTATAGATGTTATGGGAGGAATTTACATCCTTATGACATCTGGGGGTTAAGCCAATTTGTTTCATCTTTCTCATGAATAAGAAAGCACCCCCCACCCCACCCTTGCCCATAGATCAAACCAAAAAAAAGATGTAAGGGCCTTTGTAAAACGTTTCCCCGTTAGCCGAGGGGTCTACTTCTACGCATCCTGATACAATATTAATTTTTGTAGTGAAAATTACAGTGAAGCAGAAGGTTTCTAAGAAAAGAACCTGTGCTATGCCAGATATAAAAGACCATTGAAAAATACACTCTTTTAATGTGGTCAGAAAAATATGTGGAAACGTATTCCTCATCTAATGCAGCAGCACAGTACCCCAAGGAAAGGGTAAACTAACCAGGTTACACTATTAATCACAAAGGAAAAAAATCATGATTGTAATGACATTTTACAGGGAGACGGAAAATGAAAATTACACCACGTACTGAAAAAGAAAGTGGCACATAAGACTGATCGACCTAGAATGACTTAATTTTCCCGCGAAACGCTTAAATAATCCGAAACTTCCACGCTGCCACGAGAACCTCCTCAATGTGCCATCAGAATATTAATAAACAAACTCAATGTCGATTCCAGATACTCTCTTTGTCTTTGTTGTACAGAGACTGAAATGTCTACCAGAGGGCAAACGCGTAAATGTATTTTGATGCACAATTTTGCCTTTATTTCCAACTCTAAATCAAACATGGCCGGCCGGCCGGCCGGATAAACAATCGCGTGCTTGCAAAGTTTACTCGCTCTAATGAGAGGCCTGTATTGCAGGCATCTTTTGTTCCTTGTACCTTGGTGTTATGCCATTGCGCAACAGCGTGCAGCTGTGTATTGCAGCGAACTACATTTCTCGTTTCTAGAATATTTCTACATGATGCCACATGTCAACTCGTTTTGTCGCCGATTATATTCTGCAATGCATACTGGCTACAATGGCAGTAGCGCTTGATGCTTGCTGTAATTTGCGAGGTAAAATCTGCAACTTCAATCCGTAACTAAAACTAAGACTCTGTAGTTTGTAAAATGGAAATTTATAATTTGCGGAAGTCAATTTACGAAATGGAACGAGAATTCCATGCAGAAAATCCTGCGGGCCAAAAAATCGGTCAGCGAAAGTAAGTCATAAGAGAAAATAGTTTACCTGTCTTATTTCCAAACTGGTCCAACGAAGGCCACTATCTTTGTGAGCCACACAACCCAACACTTTCTCGAAATATGCCGAGGTGGTGATTACCTTGTGACAGTAAGTCGCGGCTAAAAGGGACGTGCCGTAATGACGTCATTAGATAGTCAAAACACTGACGTCAGACGACTATTCGAAAAGTAGTCAATACGGCCGCCGAAAGTTGCTGCAGTCGATTTCCTCTTTCACATTTATGTTTTCTTAAAAACATAACCCAAGTTCTTAAAAACATAAGCTAAGTTCAATGAACATATAATTTTATATTGTACAAGCTGTAGAAAGCGTTTGATGTATATCTGGGTCGTTGCCGTCGTGAAAGGCAGTGACTCACTCCTTTGCTCCTTTAGGGGCATCTTGTGGACGATAGTAAATGACGTTTGACTAGATTCGGAAGTGGAATTGGGTTGTGCCTACCGGCTGGAGGTACACCCGAGGAGCACTAGTTATGAGTTTCTGAGTCGGGTGATTATCGGAAATTGTCGGGTATTGCAATATGGCGGACTACTACAGTGACACCATTTCTGATTTACCAACAATCGAGCAACGTGATTGAACCAGACACAAACTTTATAACATGCTTTACATGTGAAAAATACATTATTAAGTTTAAATCAAGGAAATTTCGCTAAATTTTGTATGGCTGTTTCCTTCACCCTCATCGATCTTAAGTTTCCTCAGTCAGCAGAGTTTTAGCTTAACACTGTCGCCGCTAAGACCAACACTTGCAAAGGTAAACGAAACTTATGAATAACATTGCCACTATAATGCCCTTGCCGTAGTGCTACTGGTTGGAAAGATCCTCAAGATGAAATTTCTATTGTTTTGTAACTCTAGCCGGTAGGATCTTAGGAGGCTTAGAAAATACTACCGGCTAAAGGTACAGCTTACATATTTAGTCAACTTTGCCCAATTGTTACAACGCCTTGCTTCGCATTTTACTTTTTTTGCACTCCAGGTTAGTCTTACGCTACTTCTAATCACTTTTTTTTTTTCAAGAATACGTATATACATTTATTTATTTTATTTGATCTTGAACCTCTAGCTGGCAGGATCTTAGGGAGCTTATAAAATACTACTAGCTAGAGGTACAGCTTGCATACTTAGTGGACTTTGCCCAATTTTTATGAGGGTTTGCTCCACATTTTACTTTTCTGCACACCAAGTTGTAGTCTTACACTCCTTGGAATCACTTTTTACAAGAGTACACTTACATTTATTTTTTAATTTGGCCTTGTACCCCGAGCTGGTAGGATCTAAGAGGCTTAGAAAATACTACCAGCTAGAGATACAGCTTGAATGTTTAGTTGACTTTGCCCAATTTCTAATACAGTTTGCTTCACATTTTACTTTTCTGCACTCCAAATTAGTCTTACATTCCTTTGAATCACTTTTTTCAAGAATAAATATAATTTTATTTATTTTATTTGGTCTTGTATCTTTAGCTGGCAGGATCTTAGGGGGCTTATAGATATACTACCAGCTAGAAGTACAGCTTGCATACTTTGTGGAATTTGCCCAATTTTTATTACGGCTTACTACACATTTTACTTTTCTGTATTCCAAGTTGTAGTCTTACACTCTTTGGATGTATATAAATACTATACTATATAAATGTATATAGAATACATTTTAATTTTTTTTCCTTTTATTTGGTCTTGTACCTCTTGCAGGTAAGATCTCAGGAGGCTTAGAAAAGACTACCAGCTAGAGGTAAAACTTGCATATGTAGTCAGCTTTGCCAATTTTTACTGTGGTTTGCTCATTTTACTTTTCTGCACTCCAAATTAGTCTTATACCCCTTAGAATCACTTTTATCATGAATACATTTACATTCTGTTCTCTCTTATTTAGTCTGTAACCTCTAGCTAGTAGGATCTTAGGATGCCTAGAAAATACTTGAAGTACAGCTCGCATATTTAATTGACTTTGCCCAATTTTTATGACAGTCTGCTTTGCATTTTACTTTTTGGCATCCCATTTTAGTCTTATGCTACATTAAAATAATTTTCTCCAAGGGTATCTTCTCGTTCCTTGGTCATGTACCTACCACTGCCTATTTGATAGCACAGCTCACAAGCTACGAGCATCAAATGACGAATGAGCTGAAACTGCAGTACCGTTCGCGTATACGTTGACAAGTTTCCTTTGTATTACATTGTTGTGTGAAACAAAGAACTTATAGGTTTGAAAAAGCGGCGAGTAGACAACGGAAAATTTACATAAAGAAAAAAGCTATCATATTACACTCACGCATGTCGCGTCGCTTCGCGAATTTATGAAATAACGAGCAGTAGCAGTAGATTTCCTTAATTTGAGTTGTTGAAGAATCAGCTGGGAAGGAAAATGTCACTTACTCAAGGCATCGAAACTCGTGTTTCATTGAGCGAGTAACGAAACAGATACTCACCGATATGCTTCCCAATTTATTCATTGCAATCAGCCCTCCCTAAGATGTTTACGTCGCGGAATGTAAACAATTCGGTGTTTGTATCGCAGGTGAAGATTGCTTCGAAACTTCGAACCTACCTCGATCACCTTCGATGAGGATCAGAAGGAAAATATACTGTTTAAGACTTTGAATGATGTTTTTTTTATTTATTGCAATCTGCGCCCGCTTCGGTGTTTACACACCAAAATGTAAATTGTTTCATTTCGCATCGCTCGTAGTGATTTGTTTGATTGCGGAGCGCATCATATTACAACGATGCAAGATCAAGTTATGGTAAATCGCAATGTCAAAGACGAAAATTCATCTAAAAACCGAAAACGCTTCAACAGACTATCGTTCAGTATCATATTATGCAAGCGTCTGTCAATAATGTCAAGATCTTTCTATAAAGCAGGTATTATTTGGTAATAAGCAAAGGATTTCTGGTTGGTATTCAACTAGGAAAGATTTGATTTCTTTTTAATAATAGCAATTTCAATTAAAAAACGCATTAAATAACACAGGCACAGATTAATCTCATTTATATAATGGTATAAATCTGTACATATATAGTGGATGACCATTCTATATTCAAGAATAACTTGCTGTAAGGATCTCATACAGTCATACATGCTGTTGAATATTATTGAAAATACAAATGGGAAATGTCAATTTGGTGAATTAAAATCGTGTTATCCTATGACTACCTGATGATGACTTGATTTTGGTATTTCAGACAATGGTTGGTCCTTTCAACCAATACTTCTTATCAATAATCTCCATTAATAAATTAATAGAGACTGTTCCTTTCTAAGAAATTCCACTCATACTTAGGCAGTGTATTACATGACAAACTTCAGTAAATCTGGTTGACATGCTCAAGTCTAAAATGAATTTCGAGTCAAATTCCTCTAAAACTGGTTATATTTGCATTGAAATAAATCCACAACTGAAGAAAATACTAATCAGGCTAGTTTAAATTTTATTAACTTGAAATTCATTTAAAACATAACAGTGTTAATGATGTCAAGCTTACTTTACATACATAAGCTGCTCCTCTGGCTGGTAATGTTTTCTGAGTAATCCAAGATCCCACAAGCCAGATGAACAAGAATGCAAAGCATGAAAATATAGCTATGGAGTGACTCCACAACAGTGTAAGACTAAGATGAATGTAGAAAGGTTTTTCCATAAATCAAGAACTAAATGAAATGAGCTAAATTCACCTTAAATGCACGAAACGGTAGCTCTAGCCTGTAGAATTTTCAAAGCCACCTAATATCCTACTGGCTAGGGGTACATGACCAAGAAAGAAGAAGATTTTCATAAAAAAAAGGGATTCTAAAGTAGTGCGAGACTAAATGAAATGCCAAAAAGTAAAATTGAAAGCAAACTGTGATAAAAATCGGGCAAAGTCGATTAAATATGTAAGCTGTACCTCTGTACCTTTTTTGTCGATGTTCTTTTCAATCACAACACAACATTTCCTCAATACAAGTAAAAAAAAACAGCCATTTCGTTCCAATTCTACCGCATTCATTATAGCGAGTCGTACAGTATACGCAGGAATTAGATGTGAACAAACTACTGCATTCGAACTATTGAAATTGTTGCAATGAATCTTTGCTTCTTCTGATGCGAATCAACATTGGTACGAAACGTCATAATAATAATGGAGACTACTGCGTCCAGTCACAAAAATAACTCAGTCTGATTTTCTAAAATAATAACATTAAACAGTTTTTGAACAAGAACGAAGAAACTACTCGTATTACAAGTCGTTCGTAAAGCCTATGATAAGTAAAAATGTTTCTATTCTGAACTATTGGAACTCTCAGCTTATTTTCAGATGCAAATCAACATTAATGTCAACGTCTTAACAAAAGTGGAGACTATCAAATCGAACTCAATCTTATTTTCGAATTTTAACGATTATTAACTGTTGAGGGATCCGAAATAACACCTTAACAATTACGAAGACGTGTAGAGCCTGGCAATCTGCAGACAATGCAGAGCCACTCGACCTCCGGAGCAGTCTTAAATCCCTCGTAGCTCATGTGTAACCTTTCCTCGCACAACTCGCACTGTACCACGTCGTCCCAACACTCGGACATTCAACAATGACAAAATAAATTAGTGTCACAAGTTTTTCTCTTATTGAATCTAGCGGTGTTCGACTATCGCGGAAAAGATTAAAAAACGACCCAGAAATTAAACTAAATTCTTGCCCATTTTCCCTAGGTCAAAAGAAACATCCGTGGGGATGCCAGTTCGTAAGTATTAACGATACGCATGTTTTGAATTAAAAACATACTTTAGTACGCACTGGAACGTAAAGTATCATCCATTTTTACTAGAACGTTCAGAATGATGTTTTCACTCAGTTTTGTTGGGGGGTCCAAATCCGCTCGGACACCAGCTAGAGGTACAAGACAATTGAAATTTCATCGTGAGAATCTTTCCACCAACCAGCAGCACTATGACAAAGGCATTATAGTGGCAATATTATTCATAAATTTCGTTTACCTTTGCAAGCGCAGGTCTTAGCGGCTACAGTATTGAGCTAAAAAATCTGCAGAACAAGAAACTTAAGGTCGACCGAGGGTGAAGGAAACAGAAAACAGGAAACAAAATTTAGCGAAATTTCCTTGATTTAAACTCAACAATGTATTCTTCACATGTAAAGCATGCTATCATGTTCATGTCCGGTGCAATCAATCGTTTGACTGTTGGTAAATCGCAAATGGTGTTACTGGAATAGTCCGCCATATTGCAATAGCCGACAATTTCCGATAACTCGTTACTAGTGCTCCTCGGGCGTACCTCTCGCTGGGCTTCTCTTCCGGTAGGTTAAGAACCGCGGTATAATGGTCTGGCGGTTTCGGCTAAAAAAGGTACGTAGGTCATGTATTGGGAATTATTATGTCCCCAATACATATTATGTCCTATACTTTACATACATATGATGTTCTATACTAAATACATATAATATCCTAGACACATACAACCATACACAGCTATACAGAGCTACACGCAGCTAAACAGAGCTATGCACACCTATACAGGGCTATAGAGGGCTATACACAGCTATACAGAGCTATACAGGGCTACACAGAGCTATACACACCTATAAAGGGCTATACACAGCTATGCAGAGCTATACACAGTAAAAATTTAATGAATTCTTATCCGGAATAGGCCGTAAATATTACTTAAGTGCTCAAGCGATCGTAGAAAACCTGCAGAGCTAAACGAAAAGTGTTATCCACTACTTAGTTGTTAATTCAAATAGCAGCAATAGAAGTAAATGCAGACTCTCTTCTTAAGTCTTCCTGTAGCAGGTAACTTGTTCTTTCGAGTCATTATATCTTTTTATTATTGCCTTTTTCACGTGTTTATTTCTCTGATAACACAATTTTTCAACAAGTAAAAGAGAGAATGCCGTCAATGAGGGAATGCAGAACTATCATGGATATACGAGTAATTCAGAAAACTATTGTGGTCGATTAAGCATGCAACAAGTTGTACTTATTCCGAAGCAATCCAACATGAACGAGTTCGCATACGATTAGTTATACATAAACATAACATACACAACATAAACATGAAATGCGCAGCGTGAACCTTTTGTCATAGTGGCATAATACAAAAGAACAAAAATAGTCCTACAAAATCTATGTAATCACTCAATTTTTACTCAGAGCTGTATTTTCTTAATAATTTCTCTGTGGATGAATACAGTGTGGATTAGAAATCATGAATCACTAGCCATCTTTTTGTGCTTTTTTAATCCATTAAGAGTGGGTTCAAAAGTCTGATTAGACAAGAGATCTGAGAAGGGTAACTTTTTGAACTTTTAGAAGAACATTCTTTTAGCATTAAGAGCGGATTTAAAAAGTAACAGAAGAGAGGCCTTCAAAAATTTCACTGAACAGGATAGAGTAGCCCTATCTTATGAGTATTTACAAATAAATGCCTCTTATCTGTGCTGTAGACTTCGCAGCTATGTTTAAAGACATGTCCATAACAGCAGGAGATTTAGTCACAAAATCACACAAATCATGTAAAGTATTTTAACTTATGGAAAGCCCCTGACTTAACAACGCGTCCTGGTAAACCATCAAACAAAGCGTTTCAATGTTTCTCCGGGGTCCACAATCCACCTCCGCATTTTGACCTATTAATGAACTTTGACCCCTTTTTCCTCTTATATGGACCGACGGTCGTCATATCTCGCTTCTTTCGTTTGGGGGTTTTTCCCAGGTCAGTTCGAGCTTGAACAATATTTCCAGGATGTATAGCCCTGTATTGGTGTCTATAGCCCTTTGTAACTATGTATAGCCCTGTTTAGGTATTTATAGTCATGTATAGCCCTGTATAAGTATGTATAGCTCTATTCATCTGTATATAGCTTTGTATTGCTGTGTAAACGTTCTGTACAGGTATAGCCCTGTATAGCTGTGTATAGCCCTGTATAGCTGTGTATATCTCTGTATAGTCGCGTATAGCCCTGTATAGGTGTGCATAGCCCTGTTTAGCTGCATATAGCTGTGTATAGCCCTGCATAGCAATGTATAGTCCTGTATAGGTGTGTATAGCTCTGTTTAGCTGTGTATAGCTCTGTTTAGCTTTGTATAGCCAGGTATGGCTATGTATTGCCCTGTATAGTTGTGTATAGCTCTGTGTATCTTTGTGTAGTTTGTATTGCTTTGTGTAGCCCTGTATAGCTGTGTATAGCCTTGTGTAGCTGTGTTTTGCTCTGTCTAGCTGTGAACTGCCATGTATAGCTGTGTGTATCTCTTTATGGCTGTGTATAGCTCTGTATAGCTCTATATAGCCCTGTATAGCCGTTTATAACTGTGTATATCTCTGTATGGGTGCGTATAGCTGTGTATAGTTGCGTATAGCTGTGTATAGTTGTGCATAGCTCTGTATAGCTCTTTATAGCTCTGTATAGCCTTCTATAGCCCTGTATAGCTCTGTTTAGCTGTGTATAGTTTTGTATAGCTGTTTATAGCTCTGTATTGCGCCGTATAGCTGTGTATGGTTGTATCTAGTCTTCTTTTGCACTGAATGTGTGTGTAGGATATTATATAAAGAATAATACATGGGCACACGTAGATATGAAATTTCTCTTCGAGTGTTTAACTCGATAGCTCACGAGTGAGCGCAGCAAACGAGATGTCGAGTTGAACATAAGAAGAGAAATTCCATATCTACAAGCAACCATGTATTTTTTTTGTTTATCATATAAACACAACAGCCCTTTACTGAGAAGAAAAGCCGACTTCATTAATGAATGAAAATAAATGAATCGACGATCCCCGAATCAAAATCGTAGAGTGCGTTGGCGCTAACCCTTAAGATGGAAAAACGCTTCGAATCATGATTACAAAAACCAAAAATGGTTGTAATTTTCAATTTACAAAATTTTCATTTATTGATATTGTTCTTACCGACAAAAGTCTTTCAGGTAAACGGCCAAAATCGGCCAGTGGCAAATCTTCCAGTTGTCGATTTTCATTCTCAGCCGAGAGAAATGCCAACACCAAGGCCACTGAATACGTAACTTTCGGTTTTTCTCTCAGAATATTGGTTTTCTTCCTCTTAAAGGAAAATTTGAACCTCACTGTCCGTCAGCGATACGGATTTCGAGTGTTTTAGCCGCCATGATTCGAGAAAGCTCCGACAAACATCTTGTTTTAAGAATCGTGAAGGCTTTGCCGTTCATTCATCAACCTGACCGTGTGACGCCAAAGGCGAGTGAAGTGTCAGCAGCTGATTGGCTATATCGACACACGTGAGAAAATACAATATTTTTTTCACGTGTATTGTTACGGCTTTTCTCAGGGCCGGAAATCGCTGTATAACACCGCAGTTTATGTGATAGATGTAAAATATAGGACATTATATGTATTTAATATGTATTGGGGACATAATAATTCTCCATACATGACTTACTTATGTTAAACATTTCGTGTAGGAGGTTTCCATCGTTTTGTCTGGAACGGATCCGCCAGTCGACTAATTATGGAATATTGTGCCCATAGACGAAACGTTTAGCTATGTCGACGACGTGGATACGACATACCAAGTTCTATCTGAATTCGGAAAATGAAAACGACAAGATTTTGTTCGTTCTATTCCAAAGAAGTTGGAAAAATTCAAGGTCTAATTATTTGCGGAAAAGATTGAGTTGAAATCTAACACTTCGCCGCTTTGCATTGAACCGCACACACAGCTCTCACGCATCGGGCGAGACTTACGCAAACGAATTCAATCGTACGCTCTCACGCTGAAACTAGGTTTCTGATTTAAACTGTTGATTTTCAGAGAGGAAACTGCTACTCTAATTGAATAAATGAAGGTGATGCCATCAGCGTCGCAAGCGAGGCTATGCGGTCAAAAATGTCACCGTTGGGCAGCAAATCAACTCGGGGAATTGTCACACAACGAGCTTGATTAAAATATGCATTTGATGATATTTTAATAAACAGCTAGTGAGAAGTCTAAAAAACACAAATAGTGCACACTCCCACCAATGTAACAAACAAACGTCTAACGTCGCGCAGTCCACATAATTTTAAACCATATCGCCGTAAATTGATGCTACTCATCCATAAGGCAATGAGGGCCAAACAGGCTCTTTTGCCTTAAGTCTCGTTTGTTTTCTCCTGAGAAAATTTATGACGAAAAGCGAGAAAGCTTAAATCTTCCTGTTTGTCTTAATAGATAAATGGTTATGAGGCTGAACTCTTTCTCGAGTAACGGGCGATGGGTAAAGAACAACACCCTCTAGCTGATACCAACATATCGATATCGCAACTAGAGAAGGTACACAAAGATCGATTCTAAGATTTTAAGGGTTAATGTGGTATTCAGGTACATAAAATTCCACACTGCGGTGTCGTAATGATCCCGAATCCTTCAGTTTGCGTTGTTAGTGTTTTTTAAGCTCCGGTGTACGCTGAAACAAAATTATTGGTAATTATTTGCGTTACTGTGCAAGACCCTTGGCGCCCTTGGAGGTCTAATTTTGGCTTGCTTATGGGCAAAAATTATCATCTCGCACTTGCCTTCGCCCGGCTGGAAAAAGCAAAAAGAAAAATTGACATTTTTTCGCATGCTACTCTTAACGAAAAAGAATTTCTCTTCAATTTCACACACCTTTCTCCAATTCTTTATTACATCTCGTCAGGAAAAGGAAGGGAAAAAAAAAGGATGCATTTGTCATTAACCTCGCGATTTACTACACTTTCCTTTTTTTAAAGTAATCAGCCCTAAGTTTAACACGTTTAAACAAAGTTCACTCATGCAGTACTAGAAACACTCCCTCAGAGTCTCTCATGGGAAGTACCCTGCCCCCTGAGGGAACAGGGGCCCCTAAATCTTTTGCATCAGGGGTGTCTAAAAACCGTAAATAAGGATTCGGCATCAGATTGCACCCTCCTCCGTCTTGTGAATATCATGTGCTCTCGTTCATAATCTCCTGTTCTATGTAAGCCAGTTGCTTCGCACATTGATCCCATCGTTCTTTAATAGTCGCCACAATCTGGTCGTCAGTGTTTCTCAGGATACCTAACGAGATCCTCCTACAAAGAAGAACTTAAGTTGAGGAGGTACTTTGAGGAAAGATACTCAACGGCGCTTTCTAAATCCAACCTTTGAACCTTTTCATTCAAGGCAAAAGAACCTTGGTCCTACCTGGAGATACGACCGATATACTGTTACCTTCATTGACAGGAAACCTCTGTTCAGGGGATACTTTCTACATTCATCTGGGTGTCCCGTGATTAGAGGTCCCATTGTATCTGTTATCTTCATTGAAGGGACATCTCTATTCAGGGGACACTTTTCACATCAACGAGGGTGTCCCCTGATTGGAGGTCCCATTATATCTGTCACTATTATTCAAGGAACACCTCTATATAGGTGACACTCTTTCTAGTCCAAATCTCAGATATTCACAATGTAGTCAGTACTGCAAGCTAAATTGAACGAAGAATTACTTAAAAAGAATTCAGTCAAATTTCTGTAGTAAGTAGTGTGCTGTAACTCATCATGTAACATTGGTTGGAAATATTATTGGTTTCCTCAATTTTGTGCCGGGCTTGAAAATCAAATTGGAAAAAAATTGTTCCCATTTAACCTTTATGTCATCCAGAACGGCTAAAAAATTGTCCTCGCCAAACACGAAAACATTGCTGTCCCACAGAACGTTAAGTTAACACGGTACATGACTGACGGGTTAGGGGTTAAGTTACACGTACATGAAATGGAAAAAGAAAACAGAGAATTTGTATAAAATAAGAATTTTCACAAACAAATCATATCCTTCAACTGTGTTTCTGGCCATGGCTCTCAAATAATTTATATCATGCTGGTATCGAACCACTAAGGAAGACCCCTTGGGGTTTCCGATGCCTAAAATGAGAAAAATTTGTCAAAAAAGGTCCTCTGGTGAGTTATCACATAATTACTCAGGTGTTTTGAAAAACATTTCCCATGAGCAGCTGTCGATGATGTAACAGGCACTGCGTCCAGAAAAGGTCGAGGAAGAGGTTGTAAGGCTCCTTTTTCCTAAAAGGGGGGTTAGAACGTGTTCCCTACCCCCCCTCCCCCCCCAAAATAGAAGATCAATAAATAATAATAGTAATTATCTAGAATCTTGGAAATGTCATTTCCAGAATTCTGGGCATCAAAAAAGGGTGCCTGAAGGCTTAAAAGACGAAATTAAAAGGTCCTGTGGCCGCAGGAGACCAGCCACAATCCCCCCATTCAGTGAAACCCTTGCTCTTGCAGCGCATTCTGATTGAGTGTCGCAGAACCAGAAAATAATGTACAATGTAATTACAACAGCCAATCAGAAGAAAGGAAATATCTCAACGAGCCAATGACAATTCAAAGTAAAAACTAGCAAGCGGAGTGAAGCGTGGGAATAAAAAAGAGACAAAGCCACACTTGGTTTAAGTTTGCATCTGATCCGTTTAAAAAAATGGTGACTGTGTTTTAGACCAATTGCAATGCAAAGTAAAGCGAAACCACCACGTGAACATTTCAGCAATACTCACTGACAGTTCTTGCCGTGACTGGCTTTTTTTCAGAAACCTCAGTGTTTCAACAATCTTATCTTAAAATGGAACTAAGAATACGATAAGTGTTATCAACGTTTTATTACCTATAATTGGTGATCAATTTTTTTTCGTCACAAGTCCTCCCTCACATCCTTTCGGCACTGGGTGAATGCTTGTCAGAAAACCCACACGATTGAAAAAAAAAGTTTTCAAAATTTTGGACGATAAAAAAGGATAAGTTTGTCAACGTCTGAACTTAACAGCTGTTTTAACGAAACCTCACGCAAAAAAACAAAAGATCATGAGAACTATTTTACTGTATTTGATTTCACTCGGTTGGTTTTTCTTCATACATGATTTTTTATCAGTTTGTTTTGAGCACTCGACAATTTAGGTAATTGCAGTTATTTCAAGTTCAGAGCCACTTTTTTCCGGATGAAAAATAAACATAACTGGCATACGTTATGGTACAAATGTTACAAATAAATTATAACTTCTTACTAACCGAGCGAAATGACCTCACTGAGGAATGTTGGCCAGAGCTCGTGGCTTACAAAAACAACAGCGGGCCAATATTACCCAGTATGGCTCAAGCAAGCGGAGTTAGAATGTAGTTTATTATATGGCACTAGGACCATCCTGTTTCTTGTTTTTGTTTTTTTAATTAGCCGGTTTTCGCGACCAAAAGTACGCGGCTTATGACCGTTTCCGGGGAAAAGGTCTGTATGGAAAAATAGGGACCAAGAAAGAACCAATCAGGACGCTTAGATTTACCTGAGGACTACCTTATCGCATAATAATTGTTTTTATTTATCAACTTTTAATTTATCGACGTTTCTCAAATTAAATTTCATCAAGTACGACCGGCCTTATAGAGGAAATGAAAATTAAATGGTTTCTGGAGCACACTTCTCCTTCAAATCAATCATTTTCTGAGCTTGACAACTATAATAGCAACAAGCTCTATTTTTAATGCATTGGAAGTCAGTTTTGGATCACTTTGTAAGTGATCAAGTAACAATCCCTGAAGCGTTCTTCATGTGGGTCGGTGTACAGCTCTCGCAGTTCCCTGTTCACAAGTCTCCATTTTCCCGCCTTCTCCAACTCATCAAACTTGGTACAGTAACCATACTTTGGGTCGAAAGAGTCTGCTCGGAGAGTGAAGATGAACAGACCACCTTGAATGTGAAAAAAAAAGTAACTGAGATGTTGTGTGACTGTGTTACCGCGAGAAAACGTCACGCCAATACACTTTTTAGGGTACTTATAATAACAAAACAGACTGTACTGCACTGACCTGGTCTTACATGACGTATACACTCATCTAGTGCCACAGGCTTGGCTTGACCATAAACAATGGTGCCTCCGCACAATGTCACATCATATTCAGCGGTCTGTATCTGCTCTATGCGAACATCACTCAAAGGTGCACAGATGAGTCGCTTGTAAACATTCTTCTTTTTAGCTTCGTTTAACATATTCTGCGAAATATCTAGGGCATCAATATTTGTATAGCCTTGTTTAACCAGCATCTCACCAATCATACCTGTACCAGCTCCAGCATCAAGGATCTTCATGTTCTTGTCTGCACCAGGGAAGATCTCTTCAGACTGTATGGCTTTGTTGAAAGCTTCCACGCACAATTGTGGTGCTTTATAGCCATGATTTTCAACTAAATCCTGGATAAAATCAATGCATAAAAAAAGATATAAGAAACACTCATATCATCATCTTTTTGTATGAGGAAACATGCTTCGAGACACATGCACCCTGGTATTGGAGCATTCTATTATTTTCCTAATCCCACGCTCGTTCATACCTGAACTGAGAGACGACATCGACCCTCACTAAACTTTTAACCCCTAAGAGTGACTGGCATCTAATTTCTCCTTACAATATCACCCCTATATCAAACATAAAGGTCATAAGAATAAGCGAAATGATCAACAACTAAAGAACTCTTGACTGTTAAACAAATTCTCCTTTTCAGCACCTTGAGAAATGTATAGAGAACAGTATGGAGAATATGCATACTAATGTTTAGGGTCAACGTTTCTTCGCCCACGGAAAAGAATGAAGCCTTGAGCTATGCAAGCCGGCGAGAACTGAGTCTGCAAGAGGTTTAGCACTCTAACCCCCTTGGCAAACCTCTCTCCGACTCGTCTCAAATCTTCTTGCAGGCGGAGAAAAGCGCGTCCTGCACCGCTAATGACGAGGGTCTCCTCGCACGCTGTTTTTGCAGCAATTTCCCAACTAACCACTTCATAATTTTCTGCCCAAGAATCATAAAGTTTTTTCGCTTCCTCTTCGGTGGATGATGGATTCAGTTCAACGATTCCTCTGTTTGTAACGGGTTTCATTATGAGGGATTAGCTTATAATCAGCACCTAAAAAAGGTAGAAATAATAAAATGTGAGAGCCTCGTAACCCTTTGAATCCCAAGATCTGATTGTTAACTCTCCCCTCTAGCTGCGACACATTTCCCTGTAAACTAATAACGAGATTTTGGTGTTAAATCAAGATAACAACTTGTACTTTTTAAGCCTGAGTATTCTCATGTTAGTTGGATAATGTGTGGAAAGGATTTTTATGGTAAGAAGTTACATCTAATGATATCTGGAAGCTAAGCCAATTTGTTTCATGAGTAAGAACGCACCCCCCACCCAACCCCTCCCAGGAATTCAAACCAGCAGATGTAGGGGTCTTTGTGCAACATTTCCACGGGGGCCGGGGGGTCTACGTATACGCATTTTGATACAGTCTTAATAAGTAGACAATGAAACTAAGTTTATAAACAGAGAACCTGTGCTACGCCAGATAAGATAAAACCACTGGAAAAAAAAGAAAGACTTCAAATGTGGTTAGAAAACTATGTGGAAACGTATTCCTTATCTAATGCAGCAGCACAATACCTTATGGAAAAGGTAAACTAACCAGGCTATACTATTAATCACAAAGGAATAAATCATGATTGTAATGATATTTACAGGGAGATGGAGAATAAAAATTACAACACGTACAAAAAAGAAAATGGTCAAACATAAGACTGACCGACCTACAATGACTTAATTTTCCCGTGAAACGCTTAAATAATCCGAAACTTTCACGCTGCCAGGCGAACCTCTTCAACGTGCCATCATAATGTTAGTTAACAAACTCAATGTCGATTCCAGGTACTCTCTTTATTTGCCAAAGCGTATGGCCTAGCAATGATGTCATTTCTCTTCGCCCTTCTGCGGGCTCTAAGGTTCGCCAGTCCCCTCTTTTTTTAAATTTGGCTCCTGTACTAGGAAAGAGTTCTCTCTTGTCAAATGAAATAATTATTTTTCCCGTTTCATTTCCCTTATCATCCGCTGGCGGCTCACAAGAGTGTGCCTGATGCTAACGTAATTCCACGGGAAGGCGTGAAATATTTTTTAAAGGGGCCATGTCACGTTCTGAGTTGGTGCATTGGGTTATTCCAGTTTATTTCATATATGATTCAAATTGTCACCGTATTTGACAAGAAGTAGAGCGTGACGCCTAAAGCCGACAGTCACAAGTTGTTTTGGTCACGCACTGCACTGTAGACAGGTTATAACAACTCCGGGCGTTTCCTGTTAGTTTCAATTATAGTAAGGACCTTTCTCTCTCGAAAAAGTTAAAAAATAAGAAAAAATTGACCAGAACGTTATCGTTTTTCTGTCTAGAGCACGAGGCAATGGTAAAAGTTAACTCTTGCGTGCGCGGTATGAGAAAATAACCAGAAGAATAAAATACAATCTAAGTCTTTGTTCTACAGGTACTGAAATGTCTGCCAGAGGGCAAACGTATAAATTAATTTTGATGCGTAATTTTACCTTCATCTCTAACTCTAAAATCAAACATAGCTGGCTGGAGAAACAATCGCGAGCTTGCAAAGTTTACTCGCTCTAATGAGAAGCCTGTATTGCGGGCATCTTTTGTTCCTTGTACCTTAGTGTTACGCCATTGCGCAACAGCGGTGTATGGCAGCGAACTACAATTCTCGTTTCTAGAATATTCCTGAATAGTAGCTACATGGTGCTACATGTCGACTTGTTTTTTCGCCGACTATATTCTGTAATACATACTGGCTACAGCAGCAGTAGCGCTTGATTCTTGCTGTAATTTGCGAAGTCAAATCTGTAAGTTCAATCTGTAACTAGAACCAAAACGCTGTAGTACGCAAATCGGAAATGAATAATTTACGAAATGGAAATATATCAGGTTGCCTCAGCAAAAGCAAAAGTAAAAAAAAAATAGTTTACCCGTCTTATTTCCAAACTGGTCCAACGAAAGGCCACTATCTTTGTTAACCACGCAACCCAACACTTTTCCGAAATACGCTAAGGTATCGTCTCGTGACTATAGGTCGAGACCGAAAGAAGGACGTGACGTATGACGTCATTAAATATTCAAAACAAGGACTTCGGGCGAAGGTTCGGAAAGTATTCGAAAGTTGCGGCCGAAAGTTACCGCAGTCGATTTCCTGTTTCTTAAAAACATAAGCTAAGTTCAATGAACGTATAGTTTTAACTTGTATAAGCTTTCGGACCCTATTCGATTGTATAAAGCATTTGATTTCGGCTTCTTCTACGTAAAGGTCGCTTCTGAGAGGGTTAATCACACCGCGGTGTTGCAGTGATCTCGAATCCTTCAGTTTACGTTGTTAGTGTCTTTTAAGCTGCGGTGTACGCTATAACAAAATTATTGGTTATTATTTGCGTTACTGGACAATACCCTTAGCACCCTGAGTGGTCTAATTTTGGCTTGCTTATGGGCGAAAATTATCATCTCGCACTTACCTTCGCCCGCCTAGAAAAAGAAAAGAAAAGTGCCTTTTTTTCGCACGCTACTCTTAACGAAAAAATAGTTCTCTTCAATTTCACACACCTTTCTCCAGTTCCCTATTATATTTCGTCAGGAAAGGGAAGAAAAAATATAGGACGCATTTGTCATTAACCTCGCGGTTTACTACACTTTCTTTTTTTAACAAGCAATCAGTCCTAAGTTTAACACCTTAAAACAAAGCTCACTCATGCAGTACTGGACTGAAACTGTCCGCCTATTGGGCAGCACTCTCTCAAAGTCTATTGTAAGAAGTACCCTGCCTCCGAGGGAACAGGGGCCTCTTTTGCATCGGGGGTGTCTAAAAACCGTAAATAAGGATTCGGCATCAGATTGCACCCTCCTCTGTCTTGTGAAGATCATGAGCCCTTGTTCATAATCTCCTGTTCTATGTCAGCCAGTTGCTTCACACATTGATCTCGTCGTTCTTTAATAGTCGCCACTATCTGGTCGTGTTTCTCAGGATACCTAACAAGATCCTCCTGCAAAGAAGAACTTAAGTTGAGGAGCTACTTTGAGGAGAGGTACTTAACGGCGCTTTCTAAATCCAACCTTCGTACAATGGGACCTTTTCATTCAAGGCAAATAAACTTTGGTCCTAACTGGAGATATGGCCGATATACTGTTACCTTCATCGACAGGAAACCTCTGTTCAGGGGATACTTTTTACATTCAACAGTGGAAATTTAACTTATTGGTGCAAATTTACCTACCCACTTCCCCAATGTAGCTTAATTGTCATGCCTATGTGATAGATTTTTTCCTACCTGAAAACTGGCAGCTACTGGGGTAAGACTCCGCGCCTCCTGGGAACTGTGAAGACGAGGGAGAACAAACCAGATCTTAGATATACACAATGTGGTCAGTACTGCAGTGTGCTGTTACTCATCAAGTAATATCGGTTGAAAACATTATCGGTTTCCTTAATTTTGTGCTGCGTGAAAATAAATTGGAAGAAAGTTGCTCCC
Organism: Pocillopora verrucosa; assembly: GCF_036669915.1. NCBI lineage: Eukaryota > Metazoa > Cnidaria > Anthozoa > Scleractinia > Pocilloporidae > Pocillopora > Pocillopora verrucosa. The sequence goes on from NC_089323.1 coordinate 6,318,560, forward strand.
AGCAAACGTTTAAATCATCCACAACTGCTAAAAAAGTGTCCCTGTCAAACACGAAAAAGAAAAAGCGCTATCTCACAAAACGCTAAGTTAACACGGTACATGACTGAAGGGTTAGGAGTTTAAAATTCAATTTTTTAAAATTACATTTACATGAATGTCATTTATATTTTGCAAGTGGTAATCAATGTCATTGAATGTTGAAATAGAAAAAAAAAACCCGAGAATTTGTATGATAAGATAATTTTCACTCACAAATCATATCCTTCAACTGTGTTTCTGGCCATGTCTCTCAAGTGATTTATATCATGCTGGTATCGCACTACTATAGAAGAGCCCTTGGGGTTTCCGATGCCTAAAATGAAAAACAATATTAAAATTAATGATAAAAATAATTTTTTGTCAACAAGTTTCTTTTGGTTAAATATCAACTTATTACTCTGGGGTTTTAATAACATTTTCAATACGCGGCTGCCGACAGTGTAACAGAAAAGGTTGAGGAAGAGGATGTAAGGCTCCTTTTCCGAAAGGGGGGGGGGGGAATGGTTCATAAACCCCCCCCCCCAAAAAAAAAGGAATATATATATATATATAGTCAGGGAAATGAAATTTCCAGTATTCCGGGCATCAAAAAGAGCGCTTGAACGCTTAACAGACGGAGTTCAAGGTCTCCTGGCTACAGGAAACCACCCGCAATCCCCCCCTCCCCCATTATTGAAACCCCTACCATTACAGCACATTTCAATTGAGCCAATCAGAAGAAAGTAAATATCTCAACGAGCCAATGAGAATTCGAAGTAGAAACTAGCAAACTGTGTGAATAAAAAGAGATAAAGCCACACTTGGTTTAAGTTTGCATCTGATCGGTTAAAAAAAAATTTGGTGCTTGTTTTTGGACCAATTGCATTGCAAAATAGGGCAACCATGCCCTACACTCCCTGCTCCTCCACTGTGAATAGTTACCTTGTAACAGCCTTTCAAGATCTTCAATCTCTTGTCTAATAATATCTGCTCTCTGCATTCCCTCAAAAATGCTAAAATATAATTGAAAGAAGCTTAAAGTGAGAATAAAATAGAGGCAAAAACATCTGTAAATTTTATCTTGGTATGAAATCTCCAGTGTATTCCAAAAATGGTTACACACGTTGTTATTTATCCTTCAACTTCCATGAATAATCAAGACAGAATTTCTCCTTACAATATCAATACGATACCAAGTAGACAAATGATGAGAATGAAGAAAAATATCAATTAGGAGATTAGTTGATTTGATAGCAAATTCTCGGAACTAAAATCATAAGAATTGTGTGGCAGATGATGAGAAGGATCTCTGATGAGATCTTGGAGTGAAAGGATTGATGTGAAAAATTACGTTCTTCATCCATGTACTTACTCATGTGTAGGGGGACTTGGATCTGTTCTCACAATGTTACTTCTTAAAAAATAACAATAAATATCATGTTATTATAGTTTACAGCGCTTTAGTGATACAGAATTCTCAACTCACCAGTAATTGCTTATTTACAGTCTGTAAGTCTGAACTTTTAAGTATTTGTTTCTTCAGGTGACTTGAATTTTTATTTTGGGTGACATGACTAAAATTTTGGGCAACATGACTATAAATTTTGGGTGACATGACTAAAATTTTGGGCGACATGACTAAAATTTTGGGCAACATGACCAAAATTTTGGGCTAAATGACCAAAATTTTTGGCAAAATGATCAAAATTTTGGGCAACATGACTCAACCTCTGGATGACATGACTTCCAGGTGACCTGACCAGTTTATACTAACAACACTCCAAGCTGCTTCAAGTAATTCAAACCAGGGTAAGCTAAGCTAAGACAGGATGAGCCATTTGGCTTGAGTGCAAACTTTACCATAGAGTAGGCTAAAATCTATGTTATCAGTCCAGTAGAAAGAACTTCCATTGAAAACACTTCTAATCCTAAATATGCTTAACTATCATTTGTTAAATTCATTCTATCAATATATTACAAAACAGCTCACCTGTGTTTGCATCTTGTCTCCTCCTCCTTGGAAAAAAAATTTAACGAATGAAAAACTGGTTTGCAACTCTTGATTGTGAACAATTTCTTCTTGTATCCAATTTAGGAAATGTATAGAGAACAGTATGGAGAATATACATACTGATGTTAAGGTGTACAGGGATATTAAAAACACTTCTCAAATATTGAATGATACAAATGTTCTCTGTAGCTCAGGGGTCGAGTATCTCACCAGTAGTCAAAAGATAAGGCATGAAATCAGAAGTTGGAAAAAAAATTATTATTATTTTTGTATGATAAAGTTGTATGTCATGAAATATTTTTAATCATACCTCAACAAATGACTGCAGTCTTGGTTTTGGGGGCTTAAATTTCTGTAAACAATTAAAAGATTTAAGGAAGCATTGACAGGATATTTATGGCTGCCAGCACCTAAAGTACAAATGACTTACTCACTGCATTACTAAAACTAGGTGAACCAGACAGAACATTATAACATAGCTAGTAAGTTTTTCTAATCAAATTAAATTGCTCGAGTGTGCAATATATTCCTTTTGTGCACACTCATGACATCAGCAAACAAATCACTTGAGAAAAAAATTTTATAAAAATATTGAAAATGTTATAAAACAATTGGTTCATGCATCAGCTGTGTGTTCATCGATATATGAAGCACACAGGAAGTTTGGAGAGCACGAAAGATGCGTAAGAGTTGCTCGAGGCGTAGCCAAGAGCAACTCTAGCTTCTTGACGCATCTTTCTCTTCTCTTTCGCATCTTTCATGCTCTCCAAACTTCCTGTGTGCTTCATATCTCGATGAACACACGCTGACATATGAACCAATTGTTCAATGAAACATAATTTACTAATGGAATGACACTGAGTCAGTCTTACAGCCGAAAAAATTACAGCAAAATTGACCAATCACTTTTCATGAACCCTGGTTTCTGGGTTATAAAATGATGAGGAGTATTCCTCCCCTCCCTAGATGGGATGACAATCCATCCCAAGCATCCCCTCTCTACCAAGCATGTGGTCTGGTTCCTGACAGTTCACTGGTACCCATTTATACTCCTGGGTGAAGAGAGGCACTGTGAGAGTGAAGTGATTTGCCCAAGAACATAACACATTGACTCGGCCAGGTGACTCAAGGCTGCACTTCTTTAAACAGAGTATAGCATGCCAACCTTTGGGCCACCATGTCTCCTTCAATATCAATGCCACATACATGTACTGTACCTTAACTTGTGGTTCTGGAGTAAAAATCAACACATCATCAGGCTGCTGAGCAGGTGGAACAACAGGTAACTTGTCCCACACACACTGCTCTGACTGCATGCATGGCAGGAATACAAAGCTGTGTTTGGGTGTAAGTTGTGTTGGCCTGTCAACAGAACAGGACAAGCTAGGTTAGCACTTTTTTTTCACAAAGAAACTCTAATTTTGAGCTTAGTAGTCAACTAAACCCTTTACACCCAAAGATCAGTGTGTACATTCTCTATACTTTCCTCTATAAATTTCCTAAGGTGCTGACAAGGAGAATTTGTATAACAATCGGTAGATTCTTTGTTTAGAGATCATTTCCTTTATTCTCAAGACCTAAATTTGTGATTGAAGTGTGATATTGTAAGGAGAAATTAGATGCTAGTCAGTTATAGGTCAAAGGGCAAAATATATAGAGAATAATGGGTTAAAGACTGAATCATTAACGAAAAATATTACATCCTACAGTGTCTCTTCTGAATGAAACACTAAGGTCATGAGAATGAAGGAAATGATCACCAACTAAAAAAAAGCTCTTAACAAATTCTCCTGTCAGTGCCATGAAAATTTACAGAGAACAGTTTGGAAAATATGCATCCTAATGCTGGGCTACAAAGGGTCAAGATGGAAATCACTTAAAAATTGTTACTTAAAAAAGATCCTAGCTATGTACAAACTGCATGTCTCGAGTTATTGGTATTGTTAGTAGGATGTGGTTTGTGTTCAGTTCAAAATCATTACAAGGCATTCAAAAAGTTTTTGAAACCAGTTTAAATTTTACTTTTGTTTGTTCAAGATCTTCTCTCTTCTTTAAGAACTAAAACAAAGGGGAAAATTAATTGGATCAAAACTTTTAAACCAAGAATTTGAGCCTCGAATTGAACACATTGTACACGTGTCTGGTATTGACAACAAAGCTTGGAATGTTCAATCAAAGGAAACCACACATCAAAAAATAATATGAGTACTCACCAGTTATTTGGCACATCTTCTGTCAGCCACTCCTGTAGAATTGTAAGATTCTTGGGCAAACACCTGTTCACATTAATTGGGACAAAACAAAGTTACTGTCAGTAATGATTCTGGTCTTAACTCTCTGGCCCCTAAGAGTGATTAGCATCTAATTTCTCCTTACAATATTTTCCCTGAGCCAAACTTTAAGGACACAAGAATAGAGGAAATGATCATTAACCAAAGCACCTCTTGATTATTGAACAAATTCTCCTTGTCAGCACCTTAGGAAATGTATAATGAACAGTATGGAGAATATGCCCTCTGATGAAATTAGAAGATCCTCGCAGCTAAGAACACTACTGAAACTAGTAGTTGTAAATAGGACCTGAAAAAAAATTCAGGCCCGTGCAGGATTTGAACCCATGACCTCTGCGATACCGGTGCAGCGCTCTACCAATTGAGCTAACAAGCCAACTGGGAGCTGGTCAATGAATTGGGTACAAATAAACATCCAAGTGAATGAAGAATTCAGATATATGAAATGTGAAATATAGATATATATTTAGATATATGAAATATGTGAATTTTCATATATCTAAATTCTTCATGCCCTCTGATGTTAGGGAAAAAAGGGATTGAGGTAAATCTACAGTTTATGAGGTGTTTGGCTAAAACAAACTTAGAATTCTCTTAACACGTGAAAATCTAACCTGTCTTTGTACACTGAGGGAACAGGAGTAGAATCTTGGCTGAGTTCCTCTTTCATCGCAACTGTGCTACTGTCACATTCTTTGTTCATTAAAGGAGCTGGTCTGTTCAGTGCAGCATGTCCAGAAAATGGTCTCCATGGAAGTCGTGATCTGTGCCCTACATTTGTCTTTTCTCCAACCCTTTCTGTAGTTATTCTAGCCTTGGCACTGAATGGACGAGGCTTCATTCCAGCATGAGGTGGCGGCCCTCTAGAGCTGGTAGTGAGCACACCATGTTGGGCTGCAGTAGGCGGTCTTTGGATGCTCACTTGAATAGTCAATAATGGTGATAAGACTGATTGGAGTCCAGTTCAGTCAGTAATGATACGAGTCATTAACAAAATTAGACAATGGTTTAGGGGGAGTCTGATTGAGTATGATTACAGACAGAATTGGAATCCATTTAGTTCTGCTACCAACTACTCAAAACTACAGCAAAATTTGAGAAAGAAACTACTGTAGACATCGGTTACATGTTTTCATAAAAAGAAATGTTAATTTAGTGAAAATGCATGACAACAGCATGCACACATGAAGCATACTGTCCTTTTACACAGGCATACCATGATAATTGTCAAATTACACCATCCAATTACAAGAATAATGCATACACTGTCCTATTGGTGCTCAAACTGGGCTGGTGATAAACAATCACATTCAAGACTTCTGTTATAGTTTTGATTAAACAACAGAAGAAAAAAAAAAGCAAAATCTCGTATCAGTTTCCATTAGGAGGACACTCCATTTCTTAACCTTTAAGCTCTCAATAGTGACTGGCCTCTAATTTCTCCTTACAGTATCACCCTTGAATCAAATGTAAAGGTCATGAGAATAAAGGAGATGATCACCAATTTAACCCTTTCACTCCCAAGATCTGATTAGTAATTCTCCTTACTATCTGCCATACAATTCTTATGATGTTAGTTGAGAGAATTTGGTATTGGATCAACTAATAATCCCATCATTGATATTCTTCTCTATTCTCATCACCTGCCTGCTTGATATTGTATTGATATTGTAAGGAGAAATTCTGTCTTGGTCACTTGAAGGAGTGAAAGGGTTAAGAAGTACCCAATTGTCAAACAAATTCTCCTTTCCAGTAACAGGGGAAAGGTATAGAGAACAGGATGGAGAATATGAACACCAATGTTAGGGTGTAAAGGGTTAACTGACCCTGGTAAGATTTCTACGCAGCCCCTTGCTCCATTATGCATACAGTTCTTAATTAATGGACAAAACAATAGTGCATCTACAGGACTATAGCTTTGTTCTTAGTTTATTTTCTGTTTTTTCTCCTTTAAAATTTTATCCACAAGTTCAAAATTATGACCACCTCTTCAAAAATATTTCCACAGGTCCTTTGGTCTCCACAGGAGTGCCATTGAGGGAGGGAGGTTGGAAAATAGTAAATAGGGTATGTCCCAATGAGAAATTAAAAGCATAATATTGACATTCCAATCCTACCTCATGTAACAAAAAATTATTTAGATCAAAGACAGCATTTACATGTCATAAATAACATCGTTTAAACAAGGAAATTCCAAGAAACAAATTGAGCCCCTCTCTTCATGTTGGTCATGTTGTCTGTTCAGTTTTTAGTACATCACAGATAACAACAAGATGAATTAAGAACACAAAAGTGGAAACAAAGGGCACAGCCAAGTGTGTGACTATTATTCTAACCACATTTTAAATTCTTCTGTAATTTATTACAGTAACTGCACGGACCCACGGCAACATGGAATCTATTGGTATTTTTTTAAAGGAGCAAAGAAATGTTGAAGTCATCGGCGCGTCTGTCCTCCACCAGACCATGACATGATGAGCTGAATTACGCCCGCAAAAACTTGCGGGCGTAATTCAGCTTATCATGTAAAATACTATTATCTACATAGACAGTAAATTGTCCGAATACGATACCTTTCGAGTTGTATAGACCTCTAGCGATCTCGAAAGCTTCGGAATCCATATTTCAGTTGCTACATTGTGGCTTTGACCAATTCATAGCCAAAGCGTCTACATTGCCTCCAGCTTTCTCTTCCAACCACCAACCCCTACTCATTCGAAGAACATCAAACATCAAGCGTTCGCCATGTTGAATTTCAGCGATTTGAAAAGCCCTGGGGACTAGTTGCTTCAGTTGGTTGTGGGTGTAAGCTCTCTCTAAGTGAATCGCTGAGAACCCTTTGATAGCTGGAGATACACTCGCTTCTTCTTTGTTTTGTCTAGAAATCGTCTTCTACTGCAAACCCCTTTACCACGGTAGTTTAGAGCTAAAAAATTCATTTATCAGAGAATTGGAGTAAAGTATGCATTATAACCAGTGAGAAAGCCCTCAATATTTGAGCTTTCGCAGACACAGCATTACAGCTTTTTTTTTAGAAATTTACCCAATTAATTCGCCTAACTAAGCAGGTTGGCTGTACACTGTTACTTCCTAGAATACTGGAGTGCAGAGGGAAAGTTCGGAATTGATCTCTAGATTCGCCTAATTGTTTCCTTTTTGTAGAACAATCAACTTTAATGAATTGGAAAATGGGTCATTTAAAAGTTTACCAAAACTTATTGATGGAAAGAAACAGCTGTCTTACCGGCGAGGTGTAAAAAGTCTTAACAACAATGGTTGCAACCCTCTCAGTTTCATGTTGCCTTTCCCTATTGTTTTGTACCAATCTTTTTATTCTATACATCTATCTTAAAAATATTGTGCACGCCAAAACAAGTGCGAACACTATCTTTTCAATTTACCGGTCCCTTTCAGAGCCTTTCTGGCAAATTCTCATTCCAGTCGTTTGTAAAGTAAGCTTTTCCCTTGTATCAAATATGCTCCCTGCCTCACTAATTTGCTATTGTCTCAATTTTCCAAGTTCTTGATTTAGTTTTCCGTACTTTCACTTAAAATATTGCCAATGTTCAACCATGTACGCGGGTCGCTAAGTTATTTGCATCTTGCTAATATACTGTTTCCTAGTCAACTTGTTTCATGTTAAACTTTTCTCTTCTTATTTACAGTTTATTAACACTAGCTCACGCTAGTTTAAATCCACGAAAAAAAAATTTGAAGCGCCAAGGACTTTAATTTAAGAACTTATCCAACCTTCGACGAATTAAAATATAAATGTACTAACTAGTGACCTGTTAAGTTCGGCATGAGGCCAGATTGTGTGACCGGCCAGCTATTGGCTGTAAAAACAGCTGTAGTTATCAAGATTTTAATCATAACATCGCACAAAAAAAGGCAGTCTGAGGGATTACGTGTAAATTTAAATAACAACAACAACAATAACTCAAAAAACAGGTTTATGAATAATGAACATCATTATCACGAAATTTATCTTCGTGTTACAGATATAAAGATTTTGGTATTCTTTCGCTGTGACGAACACATATACATCGTCGGTGGCTAAATTTCCGCTGTACTTCCACAATTAACAGAGAAGATGGGAAACAATACTATCACAGATTACCTTTACGAAAATGAGTATAAACGCCCTGATACGATTGTCATCATTAACTGCGTTCTAAATGTTCCACTCATCTTTGTATCCATACTTGATAACTTACTGGTATTGGTCGCCATAGTTAAGTCACCTTTCCTTCGATCACCATCCATCGTGTTCCTCTGCAACTTGGCTGTGTCTGATCTTCTGGTTGGATTTGTAGCACAACCACTCTATATCTCTTATGAGCTAACAAAAGCTAGCTTCGTGTACAAACCATATACGACCATGGCTCTGACAGCAGGTGGCGTTTCTATCTCAACCATGACTGCCATAAGCCTGGACCGATTCCTCGCTCTCCTCTATCACATGAGATATCCGTTGTTGATGACCCTGCATCGGGCCATCCTCATCGCAATCAGCCTTTGGTTGTTCAATGGCCTGGTGTCCCTGTTAGGTCTATGGAACATGACCGCTTATTATTTTGCTATAGCAGTTAGCATTCCTATCTACCTATTATTTTCCATTGTTTCTTACATGGGGATTTACCTCATCATTTGTCGCCACCGGTTAAAAATTCGCGCTCAAAGAAATGCCGTAGCGAATTCCACACAAGATTACCAAAGGAAACACAACATGGAACGAAAATCGAAGAGCGCCAAAAATACTTTTATGTATTTTGTTGTGATGGTCGTCTGTTATCTACCGCTCTTTACTGCCATGATCATTTTGACCTTTTACACAAGCCTCTGGACAATTGCTTGGAACTTAACTGATACGATAGCATTTGCGAACTCAGCCATAAACCCTTTTTTATACTGTTGGCGTCTCCGAGAGCTTCGAACGGCAGTTATAAAGGTAGCGAAGAGGATTCTATGTCGACAGACTGAGGATAATTAATCTGTTACAACAGAGGACAGTTTCCTTAAGCCTTAACACGTTTTAAGAAACGTAATTTGCACCATAAATTTTACCACTGGCCGACTGCCAATAGAATGAAATTGTAACCTTACGCTTTAGTGACTTCAAAACGTGTTAAACAGACAGCGGAAAGTATGGATGGGTATAACTGGGGAAGATAAAAACGCACTGAATTCGGGAAAATTTAGATTTGCATTTACAAGTCGAGCTTCAATTGTTGGTTGCGAAAGCGAACATACATCATGTGAGCGAAAACCTTCAGAGTTTTTTTTAGTCATCCCCAGTGCAACAAGGACAAGTTGTACAATCGCGAAGGACTATCAGAACAACTGTAGGGTAGAGAAAGATGTTATTTCGTCTTGTCAAGAGCGCGGGACGAAGAAACAATTCTGAGTCCCCATGAGGAATCGAACCTCAGATCTTCGGATTTCGCGCTCCGATGCTTTACCACTGAGCTACAAAGACTCCACGTTGAGCGAGGTCTATTACGAAGTTCATATGACACGCGTCCTGCATACTGCTAGGATCAGAAATGTCGATAGCGTAATGTTTACAGATAGAAATAAGAGAGATGGTAAGTTTTAAGCTTTGTAAAGAAATAGAGAAAGATGTTTTTTAGGGTACTCTAACAAAACGTGTACCAATTTCTTACAATCAATCTTACACATGACAATTAAAATATGACTGAAAGAAAATTACAGAGAGATTTCATTCAAAAGGAATCTTGTGAAACTTTTTTTTTATTTTATTTACAAACTGAATGCGTTATGCAAATCTAATATTTGCAATATCCCTACGTGAATCCCGTATCGAGAAACACTAAGGGGTCCTCACAGTGTTTTTGCTCCTAAAGTCTTTTGGTTTTCTTCATCACATTTTGGTCAATAAACGACGTTGTTGTTCTTCTTTTTCTCTGTTTGGAGAACCAGAGATGCAACAAATTAAATTGAACTCATTAAGAATTTCTTATTTCAGCTACAAGTAAATTCGATGGAGCACTTGCTATTTCTCTCTACTCCAGCATCGGACAAGGGTCCCGTTTCTCGAAATTACCGGTAACCTAACGGGCCCAAAGCCATATTTTTCAATCAAAATTTAAAGAATTGAGAAGCAGGTTTTGATACCCTAATGTCGCACGAGACCAGAATCGTGTCGTCCGAAACCAGAGTCATGTCGCCCAAAACCAGACTCATGTCACATGAAACCAGAATTAAGATCAGATCGTACAATGTAAATTGGTAATGAAGAAGAGAGATCTTTATCACTCAAGCGTTGTTCGTTGCCGACAAAACCATAAAGACTTTGATTGCACAGAAAACGATCACATGGTCGGAACTACAATATTTATGAGCGACGACTCCAGAAGCGTTGCTAATTCGAACAACAAAGTGAAGCATTTTGGTTTGGTATGCCATCATTTCGCACACACCTACGGAAATGCATCAATAGGGTTCTTCGATCGATCAGTACCTTCAGCGCTTAGTAATAATTTGCCTTTTATGTTTTACATGTAATATAAAAAAATCGGGTGACATGATTCTGGTTTCGGGCGACATGACTTTAGGCAAGATGACTTTAGGGTGACTTGACCTTAACCAGTGTGACGTGTCTGTTTGACGTTGTTTATAGTGAGGGAGAGTTTAAGTCGGATCACGAAATGAAACGCTACCCGACCCAGCCCTCTCTCGCTTTTTCACTTCGCCGCTTCAATCGTGCCGTTTGCTATTTCGTTCCGTTTTACTAACTGACCGCCTGGATCAGGCTAAGAATCCATCAGTTCTTTCACAATTGGAGCCAGAGACAAAGGAGAAATTTTGAGGCTCTGCCAGTTCGGAATTTGCCACCACATATTTAGCTATCAATACTCACGGCGTTTGGAGTTCCCGGAGAAGGGGTGACAGCATCTATTAAAGGTGTGGAGGAAGGAGCTGTAATTTGCTGAAAACGAAAGAAAAAACTTTATGCAATCGAGACGACTCTCTGATAAGGCCGCTGGAAGATTTCAAAAACTTAAAGCTAAAATACTTAAAAATTAAATCACAAATTCTTTATTCGATAGTTTATCATATAATACGAGCGGATACTTTGTTCATTTGGGAGTTTTAGATCAACGTTTGTTTCTGAGTACGTGTGACCGCAAACCGCTAGAGGTCTGGTGACCAGGCTGCAGCGTTCACGTTTACGGTCCACGAAAGAACTTCGGGCGAGGCAGTTTCAGGTGGGTCAACCCCCTTGGCGCTTTTAATCTTCCTGTTCGAAAGTTCTAACGGGCGTCCTGTAAATATATGTGAGATGAAGTCTTTTCCTTTTAACAAATCCGTTCTGGATGCTAGAAAACCAAACTTTTAGCCACATTTTGTATTTTAAATAAGGTACTTCTATCCTTTTTGTAATTCAAGATGGCGGCGCACGTTTTTTTTTTTGTTTTTTTTTCGTTGATGTCGATCTAAAAAGCTGCAAATTTAGAAACTACTTGCTGCTGACCGCGGTTTGACGTTTGCGGTTAACACACCAAACGTGAATCTAAAATTCTCTTTGCTCGTGTTTTTCCTCACCACGACGGAGCTTAGAAAAATACAACGCAGCGCGCAAAATACCCGCGCCTATCAAACTATCGAATAAGGTATATGCAGGAAACTGAAAATAAAAGCATATTTCTTTCTGATCGTTGGGGATTACTTTATGCAAATGTCATCAAAGAAAAGAAAATGCAATCTCAGAAAAAAATACCCACCACTTTAGGAACAACAGTGACAGCTTCCACAGGAACTAACAAAAATAGAAATACAGAATAAAAACCGTAATACAAGATACAATCTTTTTTTAAAAAACATTGCAAGATAAAGCAACAGATATCAATAATGGTAACATTATGACTGGATACCGTTTATGGTAGATATGTCTTTTCCCAATGCTTCCAGGCGATGTCTATCATAAAACAAAAGGTACTTAAGATACTTCAAATGATTATCACAACATAGGCAAGAGATAAAATTGATTTTTTTTCCTTTTCTTGCATGATTCAAATTCAGGAAATTTTGAAAAGGACCTACAGAAACACAGTAAGGTACATGGGTTGTACAAGCAATTCATCTACAAAAATTCCTCAATTTACATGCATTTAATCCATAGAATCAGCTTGTATGTTGGCGGATTATGTCCGCGGCTGAGAGATTGTCCCAAAAATGAATATGTGGCCGAGAAGCGAAACTTCGAGGGCAAATGTGAAATTTTGAAGATACTCTCTCCCAAGGACATTATCAGCTGACAAACCAGCACGCTTGAAGGAAGGTTATTTATTTTATAACCCTCCGTTTGATTTACATATCGCGCGAGACCGCTTGTAAAAAAGACCGCTTGTAAAAAAAACCGGTGTTGCTCTGTTCACGGCCGATGATGGATTTATTATGTCAATATCACTAGACTCTACGAGGCGAGTCTTTTTTTCTTCCGTGTAAAATAATAGAGGCGAAAAGTGGAAACTTATGAGCACTAAATTTGTCTTTTTTCGACGGAAATAATCGAAGGGCAAATATCGACGCAGACAAGGGTTATTGAGCGATAACTGTCCGGTGATAACTGACCGATTTTGCACCATGTGACGTAAAGTAGCCAAGGAAATCGCGTAAAAAATTAATGGGTACGTTATCATACAAGATCATTTGGTTTTATCACTTGAGTAAGGTTGACGTTATGAGCGTTAGCTCTGCGCCACTCGCTCTGACGATTAGGCTCAGGCTTCAAACGTCACTATGGTTAACAACTTACTTCAAAGACTGGATTTCAAATTCACAGTTTCCAGCAGCTTGCTTCAAATCATACAGCAGAATCATCTCATTTCTTTTCAGGTAAAATGCAATAATAAATAGTCATAAAGTAAATGGTTTGAACCCGAGGGTAACGTGTAATAGCATAGTTTGATCTTCCGGGTGAGTGCAGCCCTGAGAATTGATTGATTGATTCTTACAGCCAATAATATCACGGCAAAACTGACCAATCAGTTTATACAAATCGGACTAGGAACATTCGACTGACAATAACTATTCACTTGACTCTGACTTCCGCCCAGGTTGTCGAAACGTCAGTCACCACTACCGACAACAGCCCTTCCCAGGACTACATTCACCCGCACGAACAAACTACACTATTACAATAAAAAATCATATTCAATCATAATACAACAATGTACAGAATATCATTACATAAGCTAATCTTTCATCACTAAAAACTTTCGCTTTACCGTTTAACTATAGTCAGACCACGAGGCCTATTTCTGAAAGTCCTGATCGGTTAACCGTCCTGTGAGGCGAGTTTTTGTTTGGTGTGATCACATTCAAGATTAGGATACTGTCATTTTGATAAATTTCATTATATTTACCAAAAAACTGCCTCCAAATATTAACTGCGGCAAAATGATAATAAAACTACATGTTCATGGTTTACCTCAGTTCATTAAATTGATGGCTGATGTGTTCAGTTGGCATCGGCATGAGATCTGGTAAAGATAAACATCCAGAATCAATTTGTAAAACTTCTGTGACGCTGCTTAACCCACTCAACCAAAACGAGAAACAATTGGGCAATTTATCTAAAACTGAGTCTCACCTATCATTCTACAGAATTTGGCAATTGATGGCTAAACTGTTAAATGTTTTTCCTAAATCTTTGCAATATTTAGCTCACTGTTTTGACAAAGGTGGCGAAGGAAATCAAATAACTACAGCTGAAATATGTGATTGGTGAAATTTTCTCCCCAACACCCCCAGCACCCCCCCCCCCCCCATTAAAAAAAAAAAAGGAAAAGAGTTTTCACACGATCATGGATTCCTTTTTCATATACCCCCAAAAAGAAACCTTTGCCCCCACAAAATGAAACAATTATGGTCTCACTCAAAAGGAAACGATCGGACTCATTGTTATAATATTAATTTTTACGAATCATTGCCAAACGATAATTAAGCAGCGGAGAACATATATTAGTGAAAAAAATTAATAAATAAATAACGAATCACAAACGAATCTGTTTCACCTACCAACTCCTAACTCCTCGAGGAGTTGCTCAACTGCCTTAGCTTTCTTGATTCCGACTGATCCTGGCATCTTCATCTAAGAATTGTCAAGAAAAAAAAACAAACAGAACTTAAAATATATGAAAGGAGTACAATATAAGTTACTACAGAAACTGTGGTGCTGTGTTGGTTGGGGTATAACGAGATGATTTGGTTAAATCTACTGAGTTCCTAACACAAATTGGCCACCGTAGAGAGTTTTTAAAACTGATATTTTGAGCGTTAGCCTTCATCAAGGTGAATGATGAAGGCTAACACCCGAAACTTCAGCTTTATAAACCCCTTTACAATGGGTAATTTACATTATCAACTCAGTTATGATTTCATAGGGTGCTGAAAAGGAGAATTTTTTTTAATAATTATTAGTAGCTACCTTAGTGGTGATCATTTCCTGTATTCTCCTAACCTTACTGTTTGATTTAGGAGTAATGTTGAAAGGAGAAATTAAATGCCAATCACTCAAAGTTGACTTATGATGGATTTTGTCATTCTTACCCTTGCACTGCGCAGATACACACCAGCTCCTTTACTCTCTGGAAACTTGACTCCTGATGGTTCAGCCTAGGAAAATTAACAACATGATACAAGTGGATAGATGTCTTTCATCACGTTTTTAGTGTAACTGGGCCTCCTTTGTGCAAAGAAATACAAAAGAGAAGCTCTGAATTGACCTAAGATGCCCTGAGAGGCACAGCGAATGGTGGAGGCACCCTTTAATAATCGTCAGAACAATAATAAGCAAAAAATAAACAAAGGAAAAATGCTCACTAAAAAATAATAAACCAAGCTGGAATGAGGCTCTATTTTGAGTTGCCAAGAATTTCAATTCTCCATTTAAAAATGGAGAAATTACATGTACATACAGTACATGAAAAAAGACTACATTTTACTTGCTGCAAAAACAGTGATTTAAATCCTTTAATCAATCTTTTTACCTTGACTGGTTTGTCACCTAGTTCCCCCTTCTTCTTAGTTTGCTTCTTTTTAACTTGCTTCTTGTCTCTTCTGGTAAAGAAAATAATAAGATGAATCACACTATACTTTGAAAGTCTCCATTGTCAACTGTTTCATGTCAGCCTGAGTGAAAGAGAGGTTCCACATTCAGTCATAACTGTTGATCAATCTGTACCAGTTTCATTTTCTAGCAAGAACAAAGTAAACTGTAAGTTCTCATTGCTACAGTAAAACTGAGAAATATTTTAGCACCCAATGAGAGTAAACAGGCCAGACAGGCACTTATACACTTACTTCAATCTGTATGAGTCTGTTTGATTCTCAGCAGCTGTGATGAGTTTCTGTAAATCCTGCTGTTTCTTCTCCCTCTCTTTCTTACGCATTTCTATTTTTCTCAATTCTGCCACAAGCATTTCTTCCTCTTGTACCTTAAAAGATTAAGTTCAGGAGATAATACAAGATAAGTCTGAAAACTTCAATAAAAACACTCTCCCTTGTTGCACAATTAACCCTTCAACTCCAACAATACTAATTATCAATAGAATATCAAGCAGACGAGTGATGAGAACAGAGAAAAATGTGACCCTCCACGGGAAAACGGACACTAACGCTTTTCCGTTTAAGCTGCAAAACCGTTTACTATCCGTTTATATCCGTTTAAACGGTTCATGAAAGCGTTTAAACGGTTTGCTCATCCGTTTAAAAAAATTTGCATCCGTTTAACGCTTTTGCCAAAACGTTTAAGCGGTTTGCTCATCCGTTTAAAAAAATTTGCATCTGTTTAAAAACATTTGCATCCGTTCAACGCTCTAGCAAAAACATTTAAACGGTTTGCTTACCCGTTTTAAAAAAAAAAAGCTATCCGTTTAAAGTTCCACGGAAAGCTTTGGACTGTTTGCCTATCATTCTGTTATAGGCAGTTCGATGTATTAATCTTACGTTCGCTCGATACTCGCCGGTTCTTGAAATACAGAAAGACCGTATCTTATTTTGGTTTTATCTTTTGCCTGATCCTAGTAAGCGAGTTTCCGTCGCATCCTTTGACAAACAAGTTAAATCGGCTACTCTCTTTCTGTTTATATCATCTTGATTCATCTTTCTTGGTTTTATTGACAATCATTTTAACGGCCCCGCCTGGTGCGTGACACCGATTCGACCTTTTATTTGCAATGGAACTTCATTGCGTTATTTGACCTTGAAACGTCTCGGCTTCAGACAAGGTGGCGGCATTGCAGTTTTTCGCGGTAGCCGTTAAGGATATTCGGCAGCGAAACTATTCTCAGTAAATTGCGCTTATTTCATGAATGTCGCACGAAAGCGGCAGTAATTAACCCAGAAATAAAATGCGCAAGTACATGCTAGTTATTACTTTTCGAATTATCATGCTCAATATTTTCGCTTTCAAGGATAATTATCCGTTGTCACTCTGAAAGTTTTTCCGCAGAAGATCTCGCCGGCTCAACTACAGCCGTTAAACATTAATTTTAAGCTCATCGTTTGTCGATTTTGGTCAACCGTTTCTCGGTTTAAGCTATCCGTTTTTGGACTTTGGTCAACTGTTTAACGTTTCGGGCTGACCGTTTTCATTTTTGGTCAACCGTTTAACAGTGTGAGCCATCCGTTTTTGAACTTTGGTCAACCGTTTAACGTTTCGTGCTATCCGTTTTTAATTTTGGTCAACCGTTTGAAGGCCTAAGCTATCCGTTTTTGGACTTTGGTCAACCGTTTAAATTTTTTGCCATCCATTTAAGCGGTTATGGCATCCGTTTAAACGCTCGAGTTAACCGTTTACTATCCGTTTACAACCGTTTTTCGAGACCGTTTAACGGAAAAGCGTTAGTGTCCGTTTTCCCGTGGAGGGTCACAAATATCAACTAGGATATAATTGGTCAATCCAAATTCTCCAAACTGCAAGCATAAGAATTTTTAAGGCAGACAGGAATTACTAATAAGATCTGAGATCATTTCTTCCTCATGCACCTTAAAATATAAATTTCAGGAGATAATACAAAATAAGTCAGAAAACTAAAACAAAAAAAGAATCCATGATCAGTTCCATGATTAACCCTTGAACACACATGAGTTATCAGAAATTCTCCTTACAGCACTATGTCAATTCAATACCAAGCAGAAAAGAATGCAAAAATATATCAATTAAGGGATTAGTTGATCCAACGCCAAATTCTCCAAACTATAAACGTGAGAATTTTTAAGGCAGACAGTAAGGAGAATTTTCTTTAATTTCCTTTCTCTGGTTTTTAAAGTTCTGTCAGCTGTAACACAAAGCTCAATCATTTTTATGTGTACCAAAGTTCATAGGCAGAGGTCTTTACAGTACCTGTTCTTGTGTGCGGTTAAACAGCTTCAAAAGCTGTTTCTTTCTCTCTGTTTCATGCTGACCATCATAACGTGCTGGCAAGTTCTGTGGTTCTTGTCCAGGGGGGGCTCTAGCCTGTGGAAAACAAAATTTTTTTTGCACCATTGTCACCAGACAACTTAAATCTTTCTTTCTTTCTTTCTTTCTTTCATGACCAAGCTTAATATTTACCATCTGTCTTATTTCAATTAATAAGTGTTTCATTCCTGAATTCAATGCAACTTCAATTACATTCACCCTTTACAACCTACACATAACAATAGTGTTCATGTTCCCCGCACTATTTCGTCAATATTTCCTAAGGCACTGACAAGAAGAATTTGTTTGACAATCAAGAGCATCTTAAATTAGTGATCATTTTGTTTCTCATAACCTTAAAGCTTAATTCAAGGATGACACTGTAAGGAGAAATTAGAAACCAATCACTCTTAGCAGTTAAATGGTAACAAAAGGTCAGTTTTAAAAGGAAACCTTGTTTGGAAATCATTCATTAAAAAAAATTGTTCTGAAGCATTCAAATTAATTGCAGAAATCTAAAGAAAGGCAGGATTAAATGACAAGTGAATTCTTAAAAAGGTATATATTTGATTTAATAATTAATATCACTTCAATCATATGTCAGCCAGTGTAGATTGTAAAGAACGTACATGTCTAGCTTGTAAGGCAAAGCCAATGAGGGTAAACCCTTTAACCCCAAAGAGCATTTATTTTCTCCTTAAAATATCACCCTTGAATCACACACAAAGGTCATTAGAATAAAACTAGTAATAATCAAAGATTAGTAAAGTGTGTGCAATCTCTAGTAAGAGATTTTTTAATGTACTGATTGTGCAGGAAAAAAATTGGTGTTTTCAGCTCAAGGCAGCCAAGAAAACATTTGCACATGAGATTGAAGCTATTTGAGCCACATACAGCCAGCCAGTCCTAAATGCCGCACAATGCCTGAAATCACATGGCATCACAATTGATCCCCTAGGGACTGGTCCATAAAACCCTTGAGAGTGATTTCACTAAAAACGACACCATTAGCATGCCTTCTCTTTCATTGAATGCAATAAATGATCACCAACTGAGAAAGCTCTTGATTGTTAGACAAATTCGCCTTGAAACCATCTTGAAATTTGTTTAGAGAACAGTATGGAGAATATGCACACTGACCTTGGGTGTAAATGGTTCAAGTGAGGTGGAGAGAAGATAAACTGTAGGATATCTTACTGACATAGCAACAGCATTCAACCTTTAAGACAAGCAGCTATTTAACATACCTTGAGTAACCTTGTAACACAGCTATAATAGCGATCCTTTAACTCTTCAATGGTGCGAGTCTACAACAACACAAACAATCAGTAAACTCTTGAAGGTAAATAGCATAATACTGTTCATGTAAGGTGTTCAGTTAATTTGTTTAAATTATGGAGAGATGAGAAACAAGGAAACATAAGCCCACACTTTATGCTAAGAAAAAATTCACAATTTTAAAAATAAAAATTGAAAATTGAAAAAAAAGCATACTTTAATTTGTATTCTCATCCATGATTGGCCAGAAAAAAAACCACACATGTAAAGATTATGAGATTTTATCTGATTACCTGATACTTTTCTCGGTCAAACCTATCATGAATTGTTATGAATCGTAGATCAAACCGTCTGCAAAGAAAACAGGAGCATAAATATGATTTGTACTACTGTACATGTATTCACAGACAACATCAAAATGTGATGAGAACAACAAACTGGCATACATGGGGCAGCAAAGTGTGTCAATTCTTTTTACCACATTTTTGATGTCTACAGCGATCAACAGTAACTGTACAAACACATGGCAAAATGTAATCTCTTTGTTTCCTATAATTATGTGATCAGATGGCCCCAAGGGTAATTCGCCCTTTACACCCAAACATCAGTATCCACATTCTCCATACTCTTCTCTATATATTTCTTTCGGTACTGACAAGGAGAATTTATTTGAAGATCAAAGCTTCTTGTGTTGGTGATCATTTCCTTTATTCGCATGATCTTAATGAATGATTTAGCAGTATTACTGTAAGGAGAAATTAGATGCTGTCACTCTTAGGGTCTAAAGAGTTAAGGAATACATTTCACATAAATTGTATAGAAGTAACAAGGGCAATTTTGGGAAAACTTTGAGAATACTAGTGAAATTAACCCTTAATTGCCTGAGGGCACTTGCAATTAATTTTTTCATTGTATAAACAACAACATTTTTGAGGGAATTGCATTTGGGCCCAATGTCTACATGATATATCCCTTTCAGTGCCGCCAGAAATAGCAAAACTTATAACTGATGTGATACAAAAGGATGTGTCTCAGTTTTGTATTGTTCTCAGGCCTGACTTATGAAATGGTTTTACATGTCTATTACCTGCACAGGTCAAACAAGTGATCAGTTTCATCTCGTGTCCAAGTAGAAGGAGGTCCATCATGAAGGTACAACTGTAAAGAAGAAATTAAACGAACAATTATAATAATCCATTACACATTTTTACATAATCACGATTTGCCTAAAAACTTTAAACAGTATGTCTTAGGCAACCACAATAACTAAATGCAAGGCCTTACATCATGTTTTATGCCTAGTCTAAAAGACACACTAGGCTACATTTTACAGTTGTACCTCATATTTTCTGAGATACACGCTCTCCCCAGATTCCTAAAACTGTGCTGATACAATAAAATTTGCATATTGGACCTCACATATTGCAACTTAATCCTCTGCTTCACACATTCACGAGGTAAAAAGGAGATAGTTGCTATTAAGCCAATTTTATACTTCTTTTTGTATATAATTTTTTCTGTTTCACTGCGAAACACAGTGAATAAATACATTCATTTGTATATTTTACCCAAACTGGTAATAACAACAAGCCTCACAAACAATAAAATTGACCACTCTTTTTTATGAACCTGTAAATGTAAACATAATTTTGAGAGAGATTACCTGGTACTCTTCATCTGTATAACTTGGAACATTCACCTTCTGCTCATTTTAAAGAATAAACAAAGCAATTAATGCTTAATATTTAAAAATACTTAGAGAAAAATATTTTCTCTAAATGTCTAACATTATGATTATAACCCACCCAATAATTTTTGCAGGATTCTACTGGCTACGTTGCATCATGTGGTGCAAAATCACCGGACAGTTATCACAAAATATCCTTTGTTTACCATGATATTTGACCACCAATTATTTTCTTAAAAAAGAAAGAAAGTCAGCAGTAAAAAGCAAGCTGAATAGTTTAATTTTTTTCATTTTTATTTCTTTACATGGAAGAAAAAAACAAATTTGTTGGCATAGTCAAGTAATAATGACATAAAAAAGCTGATCTTTAATGCTGCTCTGGAAAGTACAAAACAGTCAACAAAATTTGTTACAGCACAGCACGAAAATTAATGGGAGGGTTATAAAAAAAAAAATCCCACAGTGCCTTGATGGTATGTCAGTGGATCATATTGTTTCTAAAACAACTCCCTCAAAAATTTACATTTTCCTTTAAGAGTTGCTTCTCATCCAAATATTCATTTTTCTGAAAATCTCTCAGAAGCAGGCATTATCAGCCATGGATGGCATTAAAAATTGATGTAAATGTATAAAATAATCAACAGTGTCATTAAGAAAAAGAAAAAATCCTTTAGACCACATATCTTTACCACACATGTACTGTACAAATATGATCTTGTCTGAACAAAAATGTACAAAAAAATATGCCCTCAGAAAGTAAACCTGCCCCCTTAGAACATCTCAATCAAAATTCCTGACTTTTCAGGGACAATTCCTACATTTAAAACCTCACCTTATTAAACCTGGCAAATGGATATTCTTTTCCTTCATCAGCCACCCTTCTCCAATGGTAAAGTACTGCTCCATCTGTGCGAGCAGGGTTAGTGAAAGGCACCCACTTCCATGGCCTCACATGCCTACGTCCTAACTTAGCTTTCATCTGCTTGTAGCCATGAGAAGTGTCTGATGAAGCCAGTGGTGGAGAGTCTCTAAATAATTACAAAACAAAATATTTAACAATGGTATTAGGACTGAGTGGAGTCCGATTCAGTCTGTAACATAGAGTGATTAACAACATCGTATGACTACAAAGTGGGAGTCTGATTTGTTAATCACAAGCACAGTTCTGCTTGCGTAATCTCAGTAAGACAGAGTAAAGATTTAACATTCTTAATCCACACCATGTCAACCAACACTTTTCATTAAACTAATTTAATCCTGCTTTTCACCTTAGCATGTTCTCACCAATGGCATTCACGCACAGTGTTGCTCCATTTTTCTGCTTATAAACAACATATAACCCACAATTCCTCCATTCACTCTAACTAGGGGCTAATGCTTGACACAATTCAGCTTTAGCAAAATCTTTACAGTGGCCAATTTACATAATCAACTCAATTGATACAACAAAATTACCTTTCAGCCAAGATATGGTTTTTCACATTATGAACACCGTTCTTCATTGAAATTCATTAGAATACATGTATCTATGGCAACATACTTTCAATTATTACAATAGAGATGTATTTCATACTATAACTCCATCAAAACAAATTTCCACTGACCTACTGTCACTGTATAGCAAGGCATAAAGTTCACGATGCATTCCCTCAGGACGTTTGTAACTTTGCTCCCCAGTTCTTCTCAGTTTTCTTGGCTGCATCACCATTAAAATACAGAAGAAGAAAGCACCATGTTTAAAATTCACTATCCTCCTTAACATGTACATGATAAACATTGAACATCATCATTGCACATAAGCATCCCATACTGACATTCTTATCCTTGCAGCATGCAGGAAGTGTGTCATCATGGACCTAAACTACAGTAGAACCCTTTAACTCCCAAGATCTCATTAGTAATTCTCCTTACTGTCCATCATACAATTCATATGATGTTAGTTTGGAGAATTTGGAATTGAATTAAACAAGAATCCCCTTATTGATATTTTTCTTTATTCTTATCACTTGTCTGCTTGATGTTATACTGATAGTGTAAGGAGAAATTCTGTCTTGGTCACTCCTTTAGCTCAGTGGTAAAGTATTCAAACAACTAAATTAGGAAGGTTGTACATTGTGAGTACTCGGAGTTGAGTTCTTTTTCTCCGAGTCTCCTTGTGTCATTCACTGAATAATATACTTCAAGAACTGTGTATTTCTTAAACATCTAAGTCATAGCAGAATGTTCCAGAACCAAATTACTTTGATGAGTTACTGCCACCAAATGAAAAGAAATTTCCAAAAAGCATTACCACATTAGTCAATTTTTGCAATGGCAAGAAAAAATTTCAACAGAGTACCCGCACTGGCAAATAACCCACACTTTTTGTCTTCGCTGTTTCATTGAGAATGAACATGTCAGCATCATTTTCTGTGTGAATTGCTCTGAAGCCAGCTTTTTCACAATTAAATTCTTTTAATTTCAAGTTCATTACCTGTGTAAAAGAGAATTTTTTGAACTACACAAAGAAAAAAGCTGTGAAATTGACAAGGTAACATAGTGAGAGTATGAACAAGAGAAAAGCTTATTGAGTTTTATATGTTTTTGATTTGCATCGGCTTTCATCCAGAGAATATAAGTCTCTCACTACAGTGAGCAATCTGCACAAAATAAATGAGTTATTACACAGGTTTTTTTTAAGAGTATCTCAAGTGGATGTTATCATCTCTGTTTTTTTCTTGCTTATAGTTTTAGAACTATACCAGAAGCTTTAAAAATTATTGTATTACTCACATCTTCCTATAACCCACACCAACAACTGTTTGTGGAAAAACTAACAGATTACCCACAGGTAATCAGCCAAAAATTACGGTAGATGAATTTCTTGGCTGAGGAGAAATGCTGTGACATGAAAACTTACATGTACCAAAGAAACAAGCCTATTGAGGATTAATGAAGTTTCTGAAACAAGCCACCAGCTAGCAAACTTAACTGGTTACTTTAAAAGGTGTAGAAAGTTACCTCTGTTATCAAATTACAATACAATCAGGAAGAGTATATGTATATTGACTGTAACACCTCTGTACCAAACCCTAACCAACACACATCTTGAACAAGATCTACACATACCCTCCTTTTTATGAAAACCCTGTTTTAGGGTATCACAAAAGAAAAATTAGCACTTTCATTTGTATAGGTAATCACATGATTTTGAGTGCAATTTGGAATACATAAGCACAAGTAAATTCTTTTAAAGACTAATAAAATTGTACAAGCCCGTAGGGCGAGTGCAATTTGTGGTCTTTGAAAAAATTAACAAGTGCTTATTTATTCCAAATTGCACAAGAAAAATTTTGTGATTATGTGTTAATAATAAACATGAAAAAATATGAGATAGCTTATCATAATTGAGCATAAACAAAGCCCATGCATCAAGTGCAAAAATAATTTATTCAAACTGTGCATTCAGTCAAAACAACCGCATACAATCAAAACAATAATGTGCAATGATATCTTCGCATCTTTAACGCTTAAAAAAGTTCAAAGTCCAGCTAACAGTTCCAGGAATTGTTCAGTCTGTGTCCCAATCACTTTTGATGAAATGGAATCATCATTTCCGAAGTTTAACCATGCTTGTTTTTAATTTTGGTGTTGGATCACTCAAGCAAAGTGTTAAGCTAGGTTGGTTCATAATTTTTGATTTCCTTGGTAATTCCCCTCTCAAAACACCACTTTTTCCAAACTGACAACCAAAAAGCCATGCTTTTTACAGTGTTTTTGTTGTTTGAGCTGTTTTTCAGCCGCAGTGGTGAAAGAAAACCTACCTAAATGTCAGCCATTGTTTCGCTTGCAAATTTTCAAATTTTGTTGCAACATCCAAGGCTTGCATTTGATTGGCTGTCTATGAGTTTCTTTGATCATTGACCAATCAGAATGTCTGATTTGTTACTTTCTTTGCACTGAATTAACCCTCTTCTGCACTGAATTAACTCTCTTCTGCACTGAATTATCTGAAAACTGCATTTATCTTAACCAATCAGAACTGAGTAATTTTTTCATGTATATCATCAAAACTGAAATATCATCACCTATACTCAGCAACCTTTTTCATTTTCACCAGAACATGATCTGCACATACAAGTGTATTGAACTAAAAACACCTTGTATGAGATTTGTACTTTCACACTTCCTCATTTTTCAATCATTTTTTTTTTTTAAATTCAAAGTAGCACTTTTGAACAAGGTTATTAGTGGAGATGCCTTATCTCAGAAATTAACAAAAAAACTTAAAAATCACAGACACAGCTTTTAGTTCAATATGTGAAAATTACATTCCAATGAAAAACAAAAGATGTTTAAAAAAATATCCTGTAAAAATGTCTCAGCATGAAAGAGTAAGCTCCTCTTCCATTAAATGGTCAAAATTATTACGGTAAATTGCACATCCAAAATCAGATTAAAGTAAACTTAAAGAAAAATTTGCAAGCCATTTCAGTTTGAATGAAAACAATGACTTTCCTCATGTGATGCCTGAAATCCTTTCACGATCATGAAAATTATGCATGATACTTCCCATTAATGTGACAAAAGCAAGAATTCAAGAAAATCTGTTTAAAAAATAATTACCCCTCTTTCCTGGCGGCACATAACTACAAGTACATCCTTAGGAACAAGTGCTGCTCAATTCCCGGCTCAACAGGCGTCGCACTTCGAGTATAGTGCCAACTTAAAAATATCTCACATGAAGATCTCAAAACTGGTTTTACAGCAAGCTTAATCACACACGGTGTGACTGTAAACATGACTTATATCATCAATGCAGAAAGTAAGAAAAATCGTAAAAAAATATCAAAAGAAAGAACAAATTTACCTTGTTTCCCCCGACAATAGCTTCTTTGGTGGGAACAGAAGCAAGTCCTTGATCCAACTCTAAAATATCTCGAATATCACTCATATTTTAAATTCAACGATGAAGTCACTCTCAAATAATACAAAGCACATAAGTTAACAAGTCTTTAAAAGAGTTCTTAATCTTCTCGGACAACAACAAAGTATACATTTACGACTTCGTTGTTATAACCTCGAAGCCGCCATTATGAGTTCACTCAACTAGTTCCCATTTTGTCTCGACCAGACTCTCCCCCAGTCCAAAGCGCGACTACCATCACATGCCGGGCAAAATACTGAGTATTACTCTGAGTATTGATTTCTTGAGGTAGAGGACATTTTTTCTTAATCAAGAGGGCACTTTTGACAATCAAGAGGGCATGATTACTTGATGCTTACTGAGACTTTTTGCTGTTTGCGGCAACGATTTATTGATTGCATTTTAATTGAATGAAGCCGTGTAACGTTATTAACTGTATTGGTCAGTTACGTTTGTTTTCACACTTGTGGCGGCATTGAAAGGGCTTCATCTCGCGGACATCGAGTGCGAATGCAATTCCCTTAAAATTTTTCCCTAAATTTTTGTGAACATGAAATTGCAAGTGCCCTCGGGCTCTTGCGATTTTTAAATTTCTTCCCAAAATTCAAATTTTGGTAAAAGTTTGAAAATGCAAGTGAAATTAATCCTCCATTGCCCTTGGGCCCATGCGATTACATACACTAAGCGCATACGTTTTTATAAGAGTCCTCCCCCGAATAAGCGCCCACCCCACAGGCCTTAACTTCGAACAAGCGCCCCCCTTCCCTCCTCGAATAACCGGCCCCAACCCTCCTTCGTCACTTTTTTTAATAGTAGGGATATTAGGAACACATATTTTCATTGCCACTTAATTGATCATTTTTTTTGAGCTTTAATTACAGCGGAATAAGTACGGGAGACTAGTTTCTATTTCCGTTCCAGGTATTTCTATATCCATATGCTTGCAGGGTTCCTGAATGTGTGTTAACTAATATATTTTTTTTTGGCCTATTGCTACGCTAAATTAACAAGGACCATCCTAAATTAAGCGCCCTCTTTCAATAGGCGCCCCCGATTTAAGTCGAAATTTTAAATAAGCGCCCAGACGCTTATTCCAGGAAATACGGCATTACCGCAACTTCTGAAAACACGTGATATTACACAACCATTTACTGAAGTGGAGGTGAGTAATGTTGGATATTTATCGAGTCGCGAAGCCACTACCAGCCACCGACACCGAGGTGAACAGTTGTTTTAGTATCTACTAAAGCGGTGAGATAATAGCACAAAAGATGATTTATTCCTGCAACGATTGCAAAATTTTTCGGGCGCAAATCCCGCGCATGTTTTTCGAAGGAGGTGGCTAGTGGTGGATATTTACTGAGCCACGAGCTCATATAGCGAGAGAAAAAAAACGATTTCAACTTGATTGTTCCTGGAACGATCACGATATATATGGGCGCAAATCCCGCACGCGTTGCTCGGATGTGAATTGTAAACGATATCCAAAGTTTGAGTATCCAATCAGCGCGCACTTTCAAAGCTATCTACTGTTTTAGTTTACATATTAACAAGAGATATTTGGACTTTGAGTAGCCAATCAGTGCGCACCTCTAACGCTATCCACTGTTTAAGTATAAAAATTATACTAATAATCATGAATTTTACTCGGCCCCATGCGATTATCTATGTTTATAACAAAGAAGGTAAAATGATTAAATGCCGATGGCGAGAGTAAACGTGTATTTAACTCACTTTTCGTATTATTCTTGAATCAGCGCTGAAGCAAGATTTCAAAAATATTTTGTCCGTCGGAATACAGAACTTTGGATTTTAAACATCTTAAATGACTGAAAGGAGTAGAGAAGAGGGTAAAATTTTTCATTTTCCCAAGAAGTCGTGCTTTTCCTCAAATGTCTCGTTCTTGTGTCGCCCCAACCAATTGTGTACAACTAGGCTTACTCAAGGGAATATCTAGTTGATATTCTCTTGGCTTACTTTCTACCGAGAGGGACTGGACAGACAAACAGAATCCCACGTGTACTTTCCGCTGACACTGAAAGCGTTTTACATCAGATTAAACCCAGAATGCAACGCGAAAGGGAACAGTTTGCGTCACGAGTAGGTTTGTAAACTCACGAATGAGTTTTAAGAAGGAGTGGAAAGCCCTCGAAATCCTCGAAAAACCGGAAGCATCTTTAACCGAAGACTTCTATGTAAACCATCCATATTACTCATTCAAAATGGTTCAGCCAAAGAGGAAGGAACAGTGTACAAAGGGGACTACAGGGGACTACAGTCTTTATTTATCGCCTGGGAGGGGTGGGAGGGAGGACACAGACGTCGCCAACAAAGTATAAAGGGGATTACAGTCTTTATTTATCGCCTGGGAGGGGTGGGACAGAGGATTTTTGGTGTCATTTGGTTTTTAGGGGGATTGAAGGGAAGATCAGTCGTCGCCAATAGAGTATAAAGGGGTCTACAGTCTTTATTTATCGCCTGGGAAGGGTGGGATGGAGGAATTTGGGGGGGGGGCAGATTTTTTCGCGGATTTTTGGGTTTCAGGGGGATTGAAGAGAGGATCAGTCGTCGCCAACAGAGTATAAAGGAGACTACAAAGTTGGTCGAGTAGCTGTGAAAGCGAAAAAGTGAGACATTTTAACTTACCGAAATTCTGCTAAAAACTAAATAAATCAATTTAAACATTTTATCCACGTTACTTATATACAATACAAAAATGTAATTCAAAGGATCAGTTTTCCTGCAGAATAACTCACGCTAAATAAGAATCATATGTGTTTCTTACATTCGTGACCCCAGTTAAACCTTAAACTAAAATGTTCAACTTTTCTGTCTTGTCTCGATCTGAACACGAGACTGCTAGGGTCGACTTTTTTTATATTTAACCAATAAACCTTCAATAGTTTCCCTCATTTTCAGCAAAATTAATTCAAGTAATACACGCAAAATACAATATCATAATATGTGTCTCTTACATTCGTGACCCCAGTTAAACCTTAAACTAAAATGTCCAACTTCACTGTCTTGTCTCGATCTGTAAACGAGACTGCTAGGGTCGACTTTTTTTACATTTAACCAATAAAATCTTGAATAGTTTTTCTCATTTTTACCAAAAGTAATTCAATTAGCAAGAACCTTGTCAGTTTGACAAAATTGAAGTGCATTATCGACCCCGGTTAAAACTAACTAAAATATCCAACTTCTCTGTCTTTTCTCGGTATGTAGACGGGTCTGTTTAACTTATACCGGGACGACTTTTAAACAGCTGACCTTAAGAAGGCTTGTTTTTTTACTTTCACCGAACGAAGTTCGAGTAGCGAGAATCTTTGACAAAAAAATGCATCAGATTTTCCACTATTAATGAGAAAATTACCAGTTATTCAAATTACATATTAAGTAAAACTATGTAACCACTGCGGGCGGAGTGGCTTTACTACTGTCTTTTCTTAAGGCAAGACATTCCATGCAAAGAAACATTCCATTTCCTCTCGAAATTCATGTTTGGGGACTATATATACTCTATATACACATTTTAAACTGTCCATGAATAGAAAAACTCCCAAACAATCTTTGCTGTCGATTATGGGCATAGAAATTTTCTTATGATACTTCATTAGACTATGAACAAAGATATGAGAGTCCAAGAATAATAAAATGCTTTGCTGACTGTTACTTGGAGGCTT
The DNA here is from genome assembly GCF_036669915.1 of Pocillopora verrucosa. Taxonomy (NCBI): domain Eukaryota; kingdom Metazoa; phylum Cnidaria; class Anthozoa; order Scleractinia; family Pocilloporidae; genus Pocillopora; species Pocillopora verrucosa. Next base: position 6,347,866 of record NC_089323.1, read on the forward strand.
CATTCTTGTCCCTTGCAGTTAGATTCTTCTTTCCTGAAACAAAAAAAAATCAATAAAAAGACATTAGAAAAACAATTATTATATACACAAGTATCTAAAAATTGTTATCATCATCATCGTCGTCGTCATCATCATCATCATGGTCGCCATAACAACTGACTGACCCGGTTTAAGCGGGTCTTTAAACCATCGGCTGCGGACGAACACCTAAATTTGTCATTTGGAATGTTTTCAACGCTTCTATCAAACATAAAAAATAACTGTTAACTCGATTTTCTTAAATGTGATTTGGAACTCTTAAAAAACTATATTTGACTGCATCCACAAAGGAGCTTTCAACATTTTAAGGATAAAAGCATACGTGTCTATACACTAGTTCTTGTTATCTCGACTGGAACCGGCTACTCTAGGTGGAATAGAACTAACCTTTGTTTTGTAAAGTCAAATGTCACGTTATCTCCAATCAGCATAAACGGAGCCCACTGGGAAACTTTGGTGAAGCCGATGTCCCTCAGCCATTTCATGGCCTGGTGAAGACATTCACTGGCACTGAGTCCGTCATAAAGGTGTCTGTAGAAACGCCTCATAAACTGCTCTGTTGCTTCATCCTTTATGGCCCACAGTGTCACCAACACAGAACGTGCACCGGATGCTAAGAACGCTCGTGCAATTCCAATGACTCCCTCGACTTTGATCTCTCCACGTCCACTGTGACAACAGCTGAGTACCACCAGTTTGGCTCGCAGCTTAACTTTTGAAATATCAGAGATCCTCAAAAGGTAGTCTTCTTCCTCTGGAATATTGCTCGAAGAAGGTCTGGGGGAAAGGGCGATTTCTCCTCTATCAGGATCACCATGGGCAGCAATATGAATCAAACTCACTGAGTTCATTGCTTGGAGTACCGCCTTTCTTGTCGCTTGCTCTCCTAACAAAGGCTGAACACCCAGCAGTTGTCCGATCATCTCTGCTTCCTTTCTTGCGCCATCCAGTGATCTGAAGTCATGGATTTCTCCCCTGTAAAGCACCCTGCCTACCTTAGGATTACCCACAACTAGTGCACCGGTCTGACCGTGGTAGTCCACTGGGCAGTCCTGAATGAGCTTCAGAGTCGTCAAAGAAGGGACGATGCGGATCCTGAAAGTCTCTGCTAAACACTTTCCGCCGGGCTTGTCTCGTAGGGCCGCAAATGGGACTCGGTACAAGCTACGTTCGGGAACAATGATGATTTCCGACTCGGTGAGTAGATCGGCCACTGGAGCGATGATCACCTTGAAACACACAGAAAGTCTCCTTTCAGTTTCTTTAGTGTCCTCGCCTCTCAAATCTTCTTCGTTTTCATCGTGAAGTGACATCGGCATGGTTTCACTCAAGGATCTATCTTCACATTTCTGCTTGGGTAAAATGCCAAAGCGGTGGAGACATTTGTTGAAAAAACTATTCAAATCAAAAGCGTCCACAGGCCTGAGGGTTTCGTCATCGACTTTTTCGGATTGTCGAAGTAAAATGTCTCCGTTTGCTTTCAAAACCCAAAGAGAAACCCTTCGATCGTCATACGAAATGTACAGGAATGCAGAGCTACGTTCTTTGCTCACAATCTCTTCCATCCCACGCCATGATTTTGGGTCAGCTGAGATGTGATTTTCAACAGAAAAGTTTTGTGCCATCAAGTCTGCTAAGCATCTAGCCCGTCGAAGCTCCTCGACATAAATATCATCTTGAGGATTTCCAACAGAACAAAGAAGTGAACTGAGCCACTCGTAGGGAAAAGTTTCGAGCTTTTCTAAAAGAGCCAGTTGAAACTGTTCGTTTCCTTGCTGAAATTTTCGCAATGTTTCATACTTAGCTATGCATTGATGAAGATACGAAAATGCTTCCTGGGTCTTTGATTGCGATAACTTCAAGAAGGACAACTGGAGCAGGGTGAAAACCTCGGTTTGTATGTCTGCTATATCGAAGCTTATCACGCGGGCTCTCTCAAGGTATTCATAGGCTCTGTCATATTCGCCAGTTATTCGACACACTCGTCCTAGGCTTTTGTAACTTACTGCTACTGCTCTTCTGTAGCTAGTTACACTGCTAATATCAAGTTGTTTCTTGTAATATTCTTCGGATTTCTTATGATCACGAAGCCATTCAAACACAAAGCCGAGGATACCAAAAGCGTATCCTTGACTTTCTCGGTCACCAATTTCTGTGGCAATACACCGTATTCATAAATGGCCGCCGCGCGGAACGGTCTGGAATCTAGCGCATGAAATCGAGGTCGGAAAGGCCTTGGTAAAGTAAACAACAAAGAAATCAAGGCGTCGTCCAGCTCTTCGTCCGCAGATAGCAACATTATTCTCACCGAGAACGATATACCCGGTGCTTCCTTGAATGGGAGAAATCCTTCATCCTTAGAGAATGAAGAACTGAAGTTTTGGCTAAGGTGCCGCGGTGATTCTCTTAAAGGACTCAAGACTAAAGCGTGCTTTGTCAAACGGTGAGCATACGCAACTATTTATACAAGTGGCTTTGGCGGAACTTTTACATTGATAATCTTTGTTTTTATTCTAGGGTCCAAGAATATATCACGTCTGGTCGAGATAAGATGGTGGTCGATCCGGATAAAGATAAGATGTATACGAAAAGAAAGACCAGGCTTTCAAATCTGCCGGCCGAACGCTCCCCTGAAACTCCAACCTATGAGAAGGCTTCTAATCATTATATTTCGGACCTAGACAAAGTGTAACCGACAGCATTTTTTTCTAAAAAAAAAAACCATTTACAGACCCCAATTGTCAAAAGTCTGAGATACATTAACTGATTTCAGACCCAAACAGTGTTCAGTGTATGCTTAATTTTATACTGAAAAGGTGACAAATCATATTCTATAGAGTCTATGTGATGGCACTTCCCAGAGGCTTCATGATGGTGGCCTGTAAGGGGTAAGGTCCTCCGTGTGTAAAGGGGCCAGAGTTTAGATGTACACAATTCT